>NC_034596.1:43112693-43115190 GCF_900095145.1 Mus pahari
GTGTGTGTGTGTGTGTGTGTGTGTGTGTGTGTGTGTGTACCTACTGGCACATACACCAAAGGACATCTTTCAGGGGTCTGCTTTCTCATTTGCTCCATGGGTCCTGGGGATGGAGCTCAGGTTGTTAGGTTCAGCATCAAGTTCCTCTCCTAATAGTGCCATCCCATTGGCCGGCACTGGACATTTTTAATACCAGCAATAGATCTCTTTGCCCTGTCTCTGCCTAAGAAAAGGAAAAAGAGGATGCACGCTATTGTCATGGGAAAGCCTGGGCAAAAGATAACTAGACTATAACTCAAAAGACTTGCATTTCCATTCCTGCTCTTCACTATGATTTGATGTTTGGTGTATGACCTTTCGTTTCATCATCTATAAAGTGCTGCTCTAAATATAGAAGTTATTGTGACGAGGAATCAATGCCAATCACTGCTCTACCAAGGCAGCATAACTTGTAAGCACACACACATAAAGCTTTGTACCAAAGAAGCAGCTACTTCTATGGATTTCTCTGTCCCTTCTTTTGCTTTTCAGTACCATATGCAAATAACTAGTTCTCCATGGAATAATTCTAGATAACCACTTCTCCGTTTTTCAACCCCTCATATCTTTCTGAGTTTTTCCTCAGTCTTGTCCAAGAAATATAAAATCTTCTTCTCAATTGCTCTGCTTCTCACCCTCATTGTCCCATTTCTGTTAGGCCAAGCAAAAGGATTTTCAGATGAAAATAATTATTCTACCTCCTTCTGCATCATTATAATTTCAGTGTTTTCAAATACATTGAATTCTAAATTGAAATTATATAAAATACATGCTTTTGGACTTCTCAGTATCACTCTATTCTTTCTTCTCTTCAATCTCCTTGCCACTGCTGTATAATCCTCACTCCAAATCCTCCTTTGAGATTAAAATAAAGTCAAATACCCAGGGCTTTTCCTACTAAGACGCTATTTCTAGTTTTGTAGTCTCTGTAACTCCTCAATACCTAGTTTCATTTTCAACTTAAATAAAATATTTTATAAGAAAAATGCTGCACTAGTCTTTTAATCTACATACTATGAAAATAACCCAAAGAGTTTAAATTCCAAAAATTTTAAAATACTTTCAGAGTTATTGGAAAGAAGTGACTGGGCAGTCTGACTTTTGAATATTTTCATTTAAGAAGCATCAACCCTAAGCACCAGAGCAGAATGTTTGTGACAATCTGAACTCATCTAGGTTTTATTGCAAGCATGTCTGCAGAAGAAAGTAAAGTCCAAGGCAGAAATAATACATGTGTCCTAGCAGACACTCTGCTTCCCTCTGATAATGTCATTACTGCTGGCGGTAATCATATTGCTCTACAAACAAAGCAGATTTTCATTTTGTTTCATGGTTCTAATGAATAGATCTCCATTTATACTATTACAAGTCATTTTAGAGCAGTCTCTGCTCTTCCATTGCAGTTAGAATAATAGATGATCATTTCTACAATTACTTGGTTGTAATTAAATCTGTGCATTTTGCTGACTGATCTAATGGTTGAATGTTGAAGCTTGTTGCTGGAGGTTTTCTGGCATCAGTAGAATGGCACGTCTCTTGCTTAACTTTTCCCCTGGAGATGGGTTGATAATTTTATCAGGGGTAGATCCCTTTTCAGTACATACTGGGTTCATCAGGCAAGACTTAGAGAGGAAAGGGGGAATAAATATATTTGAGTTGTGATGAGTTCTGGTTGTTCTTGTATTTGAGAAAGAAGGAGACTGCAAGGGTTCTCCTGTAAGATGAATTAATATGTTTATGTTGACTTAGAACAGGTGCACGAAGAAGTAAGTCATAAGAGTAATCACTAGACTGGTCAGGTTTCGCTTGGTGCAAGGACATTGTTTCCCTCAGGTTCGTGTCACTGCTCCCAAACATGGCATGCAATTAGCATGTGGAAAGTCCTCAGTTCCATAGTTATCAATTGTAGACTTGAATTAGTCCTATGCAGATTACACTTAAGTGAGAGATCCTGGTTCCTAAGAAATCTGGATTTCACGGCCAACAAGGATACTTGCCTTCTGACTTACCTATGGTATTGATGTAGTATGACAAAGTTAATTTATGTCTGTTTAATGTTCAATATCTTTTCACCACAGAATCACCATTAAGAGAGAATCTAATATTCTTTTTCTGGATGGGTATTACTTCAGACATTCAGCTGCCTTTTGTTCTAAAATAGTCTCTTCATTGAGCAGTAAACACTTCTAATGCTTCACAATTCCTCCAAATGCCTAACTCAAATCTGTTAAACTGTCAGAGTTCTTCTTTTATGTTTTCACCTTTTCTCATGAAACAATCATGGCTTTCCAGTATAATACACATGAAATTCCCTGCTAATAACTACACTGCTTTCCCTGACTTCTTTTTTTTTTTTTTTTTTTTTTTTTTTTTTTGTTTGGTTTGGTTTGGTTTGGTTTTATTATTATTATTATTATTATTATTATTATTATTATTATTATTATTATTTTCTTTATTT
>NC_034596.1:43115425-43143102 GCF_900095145.1 Mus pahari
TCAGGTACTTGGGTACTTTCTCTAGTTCCTCCATTGGGGACCCTGTGTTCCATCCAGTAGCTGGCTGTGATCATCCATTTCGGTGTTTACCAGGCACTTTTCCCTGACTTCTTGGAGAACAGTAACACTCCAAGAGAAGAGAGAATGGATAGAAATAGAGTGTAGGAAAAAACAAGAGGAAAGCTATGATTTCTGGGGAGCATTCTTCCTACCGTCCTCTTAGCAAAATACAGAAGACAACATTTAGGCATTTTTGTCTCTGGTCCTATGCTTTTTAAGAAAGATTGATATTTTGAGGTTTTGCATCTACAGGAAGAGACAGAAGTTGCAGTTCCTTCCTCAGATCACATCATGATCACTGCAGTTGCCTTCAACAAACACATTTTTTATATCTTACCTACCCTTTTGAAAATAGGAGAGCTAAAAACAAGAGCATTCATCTACATTCCTGTAGCATAGGCAACCTTTCTCGCTGGCTTAGTCTCACTTTCTGGAATCGCAGTCACAGTATCATTTCCTGAGAAAGAATAGAATGGAACAATATGAGTGGCACTTCTTCAGTTTCTTTAAATGTTTCATTTTTTTGTCATGGTTAATTAATCTAAGGCTTTCAGGTGATTGAAAGACAATCTTTATTTACATTAAAAATGATTTTCTTGTTTCTTCCAAGACTTGATTTCTATGTCTAGGTAACAGTTAAGAGAGGGAACAAAGGAAAGGAGATTGATTGGCATCCACATTGGCTTCCCTTGAGTTTTATTTTCATATAATGGATAAGGAAATGTAGACATATTTGTATTTATTAGCTGTCCTTTTCTGTTTATTGTCCCTTTAAATAATTTCAAATGGATTACTGACAAGCCTATTATAGCATTACTCATTTTAGTGGCTTGAATGAGAATGGTCTCCATAGGATCATATATTTTAATCTTTGGTTCCCAATTGGTGGATGAGTTTTGGAAGGGTTAGGACATGTGCCCTTCCTGGAGGTACTTGGTCACAGGGGTGGACTTAAGGGTTTCAAAAGCTCACACTAGGTATGTTTTCAGATTGCCTCTATCTTGTGGTTCAGTAGCTTTCAGCTACTTCTCAAAACCATCCCTGCCTGCCAGCTGCTGTACTCCTTACGATGACAATCATAGACTAAGCCGCTGAAACTGGAAGCAACACACCCATTAAATTTTTTTTATAAGTTTTATTGGTCATGGTGTCTCTTCATAGCAACGGAACTGTAGCTAAGATACTCTTTTAGTAATAAGCTTATAGAAGCAATCATAAGTTTTGATTATTCCTATATTATAGTGGGAATATAGGAGAGGCCAGAAAAGGGATGTTTTTAGATGAATTATGAGAGCAAATTGGTAACATTCTGGATTGCCTAGGGATGGTACTATAGAGGTAAGTGATACAGTGACTCAAGCATAGTTTTCTTGGACTGATGGTCTCATAATTCCTGAGTATCAGCAACTCTAGGTAAATCACTCATGGTTCATCGTTTTTTTTCACACTTTCTTCTAGACTTACCTACTTAATGAGAAACACTGGAGGAAGGATGATTCTGATTTGAGATCCAGTATGAGGTCCTCTGGTATGATGCATGGACTTCTCTACCATGCAGTAATGGATTTAAATGGACGTCCATCCCTTGTAGTCTTATAAATATATCCATGACCTTCAGGGCCTTGAATTCCTTCAAAATAAAAGGATTTAATAACAAGTTCTTCTTCTCCAGGTTGTTGTGAGGCTCATATAGCTAGAAAAATGAGTTTCATCTAGTATTTACTCTCTATCCGGCATTGGTTACACAGGGAATATCTTACTTTGCTTTTCACAATCACCCAATAGAGTGTAGCATTTGCAGATGAAGGAACAGAGACAGAAAGAGGCTGAGGTGCTCTTTCAGGCTCATTTAGTTTGTAAAGAGTAGAACAAGAACCTGCAGATATTTTTCATAATTACCCTCATATTATAAAATATCTGAGAGTAAGTACTGATACTTTCCTGCTCATCTTCTTGGCATGCCATTACATTAACTATGGAGAATTCATTAATTACCTGTTTATTCTTAATACAAAATAGAAATATTAGTTGAGGTTGAATAAAAATAGAAAACTAAATGAATATAGATTTTTTAAAAAGTTTAAAATATGAACATTTTGGGAACCATTTGAGGAAGCCAGTCCAAAGCTTCCTCCGATTTTGATTTTTTTTCTATCTGTAGCTGCTTCTGCTTGGTAAAAGAGGAAATCATATAAAAGAATCTAATTTTTTCTTACAATATCTTTTTATACTCTTAGAAATTATTGAAACTTTGTAGAATATTTGTTTATATGTTACAGTCAAACTGTCTCTGACCCACTAATTCCCAATAGTGACACAGAGCCTTTTATTATTTTCTTATTTATTATTTATTTTATTATTTATTATGTGAAATCTTAGGCTATTTCCAAACTAGCTCATATAACTTAATTAGCCCTGTCTATACTATTCCACATTTTCCATGTGGCCCATTACCTCTCACTATGTCCCAGTATGTCTGACTTCCTCCAGGTCTGGCTGCTAAATCTCTTGCCTCTTAGTTCTTCCCATTGTTCTTATCTCTGCCTGGAAGTTCTGCCTTTCCTCTCTTGCCTTGGCTATAGGCTGTAAGCTCCTTATTAAACCAACCAGAAAGTTATAGAGAAGGTTTACCAAATACTCAGGCAGATGATGATCTAATAACTAGAGGGTACAGGGACAGTATTCTAATTAACAAAATCAGAAATGAAAAGGGAGACATAACAACAGATCCTGAGGAAATCCAAAACATCATCAGATCCTACTATACAAAAGGCTATACTCAACAAAACTGGAAAACCTGGATGAAATGGACAAATTCCTAGACAGATACCAGGTACCAAAGTTAAATCAGGATCAGATTAACGATCTAAACAGTCCCATTTCCTCTAAGGAAATAGAAGCAGTCATCAATAGTCTCCCAACCAAAAAAAGCCCAGGACCAGATGGGTTTAGTGCAGAGTTCTATAAAAATATCAATACCAAAGTTTTACCTGTACTCAACTTTCTGATGGTACAGAAATTATCATTTGCTAAATATAAAGACAACCTGTCCATAATGCATATAAAAAGATTATCCCAGCAATATGTTTTGTTACATAAAGTCTCACATTTTTCACTCCATTGGTCTTGAACTCGTGCTTATGATCATTGCCTTTCTCTTATGATTATCGCCTGTTCTGCTCCTGAAGAGCAAGATTTATAGGCATGTACCACTATACCTGCCTTATATAATGTTTATCAATCAAAATTACTATATTTGAAATTAAAATATTATTATAAACTTTTACTTATATAATAATAGTTACACGCTATAATTAAAAATTATGAAACTGGAGTTGGAGAGATGACTTAATATTTAAGAACGCTGAATCTGTTAGCTTACTTTAGCCCATAAGAATGACTGAAAAGAAGGATAATGTGATGAAATAAAAGTAATAAAATAAAATAACAATACTTAAAATATTTAAATAATACACAATATCTCTGCTATTTTATATACTCAGTTCCTTTACTTTCAATCTTTATGCATGAATATGACATGCTTTTTAACCCTGGTTTTGATGTTCCTAATAAGAACAGTTTGATCTTTAAGTTTAGAAAATGTCCCAATACTTTCTACTATGCATAAATGTGATATGCAATTTAGTTTCTTCGCCACTGCAGCATCTGACAGAATTACAATAGTCTAAGCAGGTTGGCTCATGCTATAATAATGCATGTTTTTATAGAAGTGCTACATAAAACATACACAATGAACATAATGTTTAGTATACCATAGATTATATTTGGCATGTTCAGGAGTTATTTTATAAGCATATCTGAAATTTTATATCATTCTTAACAGATGGGGAATAAACAGTAACAGGACTTGTTAATTTTTTTATTATACATGGGGATAAAATGAGTAATAATGTTAGAAAAAAACATATTGAGACTAGAAAACTATATAAAATGTTGTAACACCCATTTTAAAATCTTGGGGTAGAAAAGGAGCATAAAGTACCTTAGAATGCTTTGGCAGCATCTGTTATCAGTAATGGTTGCTCTATAAGCCATCACTGTACAATAAGAAAAAGTATTCTCTGGCTAAAATACAGCCAGCTGTGTTTCTGAGATTCAGGAAACAGATATACACAGAGTACATAAAACAGTAAAGGAAAAACTTTAAAATCTAGAGTGTAAAATGTATCCAAGCAAATACAGAGATTTGTTTCTGGCTCAGGTCTAAACGAACTTAGGGACCCATATCCATCTTTGACTACCTGGGCAGTTTTAGATGACATTGCATGTGCTGCTTCAGATCTAGATGAGCAATGTAGTGAAACTGTCCTGTCATTCTCTTGCTCCAAACCTTTTAGACTTTTACCTGCCTCTCTCATATTTTTCTGTATGCTTACTGTCTCCAAAACTGGCATATCAGAAACAAGACTTTTCAAACTGTGCTTAACCTTTCAAATTGCCTCCATTACAGTCCTCTTAAAAATAGAAATAGTCATGTTAACCCCAAGCTTATGAGCCCCTGCTGACTCTAAGGGCTCAGTCTATACTTGAATATGGAATATTTCACTCTCCACCCTGAGCCATCACATGCTTCGATACCATCCCGGATCACGGCTGCTGCATCTTTTCCTGTGTTTTACACATGTTCTCTGTTCTGGAAAAGCATGCTTTATTTAATAAATCTTTGCTCATTTCAGAAGATAATGGCTAAGTATTTCTCTCCAATATTTACAGGCTACTGGGGAAAAGGACTTGACTTCCAACAGGGTCCTTACAGAATACTGTTTCACACCTTCATGGTCATGCCTACATTGTTCATTCCTTGTGTGTTTACAGTCTCCTCAACATGGTGGGCACTGAAACACCACGTTGTAACTTCACTTCTGTGTATGGTAAGTAGGAACTATGTTTTGGTTAAATGGGAAATGGTAAGAATTTCTGAAATGGATTTAAAGTGTTCTTAAGTTCAAAATGAGGCTTGGAATGTTCGTTCTCATGAAATAGTGACTGAGGTGGTGGTGGATTAAATTTAGAGCAAAGGTCAAACACTCTCTTGTGACAACTTGGAGCAAAGAATAATAGAAGACGGAAATGCTCTTTTTAAAAAAAGGAGCCTACAGCCAAACAAAGATGAGGGTCTCTCATACTGAAGCATCTCATATATATGCTGTGCTTTACTTTGATAAAAAGGAAGTGAGCCTAGAAAATAGTTAATTTGCTTTAGAGAAAGGTGATATGAACAGATAACTCTTTTTTTTTTTTTTTTTTTTTTTTTTTTTCATGAGGGAGAGGAAATCCAGGGAGGGCTATTGATGCAGATAGGAGAGACTTCTCTGTGTGTGGAAGGGCTCCCTCTCTTGGTGGCTCACTTTCCTTTTCTGCCCTTGATGCTTTCCTGGGTTGAAGTTGAAGTCAAAAAGCACCTGCTTGGTCTCTAAGAAAGCACTGTGGTTTCTGGTGCTTTTAGGGTTACCTAGCACAGTTTTGGAGATTTTGGAGGATCATAATTAATTCCCTCTGGTCTCTCTAACCTCTTGCCACTGATGGTTAGATTATATAAATTTGTTGCCCTTGAAGAAGATAATCAATTACGGTGGTTTTTTGAGAGTGCTAAATCTTCTTTCCTATATGATTAGTATTTCTACAAAATGCTTTGGAAAAGAATAAGAAATAATAGAAAGCAGTGGGCTTTTGAGTATTAATGGGTAGAAAAGGAGCTTGCCCACCAACAGTGAGATGTGAGTAGCAACTTTAGTCATCTGTTTAAGAGATTGACTTTTATTTTCACTACCTTTGTGTTACTTTTGCCTTTAGTTCACACAGGTATTAAAAAGATAGCCAAGGAACATTCTCGTGTGGGGAAATATTGAACAGATTAGGCTGAGGGAAGTGGGATCCAGCTGTACATTCAGACAAGTGGGATCCTGGTTAACCAAGGGAAACATAAAAGCATGGGAACAGCTCAGTGGACATGGGACAGAAGTGGACTGACCCTAGCACACATTGGAGACTCATGAGCATGGGGGAGGTTTCTGTTCTTTTGCTTAAAGTTTTCCCAAGCAGCCTGAGGCTGTAATGAAGCTCAGAGGAGCCCAGAGGCCTGAAAAAACCTCTCCCACAATGAATCCCCACAAATTTAAGAAAGGCAGCTTGGGAAGCAATTAAGGACTTAATTTTCGGTCTTACTGCTTTTCGTACAAAATGTGGATTTTTCTGCGTCTGTTACTGCTGTTTCTTTTAAAGCACAGACCCAAAAGATACAAAGCACTTCAAGATTTTACATCAGGCTTTTACTTTTAAATCACCAGAGGAGGAAATACAGCCCAGATGACAGTTCACGTGTTCACCGGCCAGCAGCACAAGGTGCGTGCATTCACCTTGCTTTTTATGCCACATCAGTTCATTTTAATTTAACAAATATTAAAGATGTCGTGTGTCTAAAACAATAACATTTTAGGCATAAAAAGAAAAAAATTATTCTTCCAGTTCAGGAGATCACAATTCATGGGGATAGAGCTATAGATAGTCTGATACAGGGATCTAGCCAGGATCTACTAATCAGGTAGATAGCATGCCCCACCCATCAGCTTTCATCTACCCTCTATGGCGGTTTGAATGAGAGTGGCTACTGCAGGCACACACATTTGAAGACTCAGTCCCCAGCTAGTGGAACTGTTTGAGAAGGATTAGGAGGTATGGCCATGATAGAGGGGATGCTTCATTTGGGACAAGCTTGAAGTTTTATAAGCTTCCTGGGATTTTCAGTGTATCCCTATGCTTCTTGGTGGTAGGTACAAATGCCAGCAGCTCTCTGCTGTCCCTTCACTCTGCAGTCATAGATTCTAACCCTCTAAAACTGGAAGTCAAATTAAATGCTTTAGACCTACCTTCTCAGCCTGGAGTCTTCCAGGCTACTTGCAGGGACTCAGCCTGCTCTACATGCATTCTAATTTGCACAGGCCTTATATGACAATGTCTTACTTTGGTCTATGTCTCTTGCTTCTTGCCCTGGGTTTCATCTAGTGATACATAAGACATCCACAAAAATATTCAACTTTTGTTTTAGCAACCTGGAGATATAGATGAGCTAAGCCATTATCAATGCAGAGAGTACAGGTGTCACCATGGCTGTAGAACAGGAACTGATATGTATGTTTCACTTTGCTGTCATCTAAGACACATTCTTGTGGCAAAGAGAAACCTATTAAAGGGTTAACTGCTTTAGTACCAGAATACCCAAGGTTAAGTCCTTGTTCTTCTCTGCCTAAATTCACTACCCCTTTGTATACCACAATCTTCAAATGTTTATGTTTAGAACAGATCTCTTCTCAGAAATCTAGGTTTGTAAGGTTTATCAATTATTTACTAAATATCTCAATTTAGTTATCAAATATATAAATGGAAGTTAACATGCAAAAATTATTTCTGGATACATTTATGTTCTCATCTCTGTTAATGCCAGATTTAGTCTTCTGACACTCAAACCAAAACTGTAGACATATTCTTGACTTTTCCCTTTCATTCAGACCTACCACCATCTTTCATATACAAATGCTGGCTCTGCCTTTGCAGTGTAGGTAGAATGTGAGCACAACTGCCTTCTACTGCTAGGTTCTGGCCAAGCCTCTCTAGGTATGGGTGAGTTCCTGCCTAAGATCTCCCCACTGCTAGCCTCCCACCTACAATATTATAGTGGTTATCTTTTAACAGTGGATTTTAACCCTGAAAATACTTCTGTCTCTTTTTAAGTAGTTATGATTTCAATGGAGATAGCTATTTATATTCATGATCAATATTTCAATTATATATTTTGGGCAGGATAATTGATTTGAGGTTTTTAAAAAATGCTCTAGAGACTAATAGAGCAATATTTTAAATAGCAGGAAAGTTTAGCTATCAATTTAAGAGTAAATTGACTCATATTAGATGAGGTCACATCATTTCTTGGGACACTGTTGCTTTCTTCACCTATAACTTGGATATATGAACATGGGGACAGAACTCTGGGACAGCACTCAGGGACCTAGTCCACTTAGACTTCTTTTTCTTTGATGAGTCATTTCTATTATTAAGTTATTAGTGGGTACATAATGCACAAAGCTGTTGTATAAAGTAATATCACTTGTCAATAAAAGTTAAATTATTTCTCATGAGGACCTAGTAAGAGCATGTATGAATTCCCAGTTTTACTTCTAGTAATTGGATATAAAACTGTGTCTGGGTTATGTACATAATATAGCATTTCTTTCATTCTGGAAATTAGGTCTGTAGTTTTCATCACCTTCCTGACATGTTATGTGACCCACGAAAGAAGAAAATTCTGCAGTCGTACTCTTTTTTATCCTCAAACTCTTCATTGTAAGTGGCAACATGGGCTCATTAATGAGAATGTTTGGCTTTGGTCTTTCAAAAGCAACAATGAGGTAACAAATTTTATGCATTTATAGTAACAAGGTTGATGAACATGACTTCTTAACAAATTGTCAAGAATATGTAGTTCAACAGTCTCAACACTCCTGTAATCTAGACAAGACTATGAAATTCTGAAGGCATATAGAAAACCACTTTTATGCTTTTATATAATGGAGATTGTCCAGACACAGTCATCTCCTATTGAATATTTCTATCCAGGCTAAGTCTTGGTCTTCCCTGCTTCATCCTTCATTTTCTAGGCAGTTACCAGATCTTCCCTCGACACAGAACAGTACTGTCCCAGCACCAGTTCTTTGAACAGCCCCATCCTAAGAACTTGGAAAGTGGAGACACAAGTCCCAGAAAGTAAGTACAAGACTGGGAGTCTAAAGCCTGTGTGGACTCTCAGCTCTGCTATTAAAATCGCTCTGTGACCCTCTGCTGGTCACTTAACCTACTGTGCTGCTATTTGCTCATCTGTAAAATTGCTCTCCCTCTTAGGCTCTTTGTGAGGATAAAAGAAAATAATAGGTGGCAAAGTGCAGTGAATGGTAAAAGTCTAATACTAAATCAAAGTATTATCATTTTAGAAATTTATCCCTGAGTAGTGCTGACATCGACATACAGAAGTTGAAGCTGCAATTAGGGGCCTGCTTCATCTTTAACCCACCAATAGTAAGGAATAGTTCCAGCAGTGACCCAATTTCAGGCACCCTATGGCTACTTGAAACACCCCCTTCTTAGTCTTAGTATAAGTATAGCAGTTCAGAAATTATTCTAGGACAGTTTTAATACCAACTAATCTGTAGTCTTCCTTTTTAAGCTATGAGTTCATAAATCATTATTTAAGCTATTGGAACCTTATACATATTCCTGTAGTTCTATGTTTTGTTTATGGAATTGTTTTGTTTATGGAAACAGATCTTGACTAAAGCCAGCTATGTGTCAAACCTTCGGAACATGGAGGAAAATGCCTACCTAGCTAAGGCTGCTGGCAGTACAGTATGAGACAGACTAAGAATCAGGTATGGGAGGAGATCGAGGAGATGTACAGAGGGTCAGGAAATTGAACAGAGGTACGTAGCGATGGGGGATGGGGAACTGGGGGTAGCAACCAGAAAGTACCAGACACCAGGAAAGCAAGAGCCTCCTGGGACCCCATGGGAATGACTTTAGCTGAAATGCCCCCACAAAAGGGAGGGAGGACCTGTCTAGACCATATCCAGAGCTTTGGCATGTCCCCCTCCACGCTTGAGGGATGGGGCCACTCACCAATCTCAAAAAAATTTAACCCAGAATTGCTTCTGTCTAAAGAAAATACAGAGACAAGGAGTGGAGCAGAAACTGACGGAAAGGTCATCCAGAGACTCCCCCTTCTGAGGACCCATCCCACATGCAGACACCAAAGCAGACACTATTGCTGATACCAAGAAGTGTTTGCTGACAGGATCCTGATACAGCTGTCTCCTAAGAGGCTCTGCCAGATCCTGACCAATATAAATGTAGATGCTTTTAGTCAGCCATCAGACTGAGCACAGGGATTCCAATGGAGGAGTTAGGGGAAGGATCAAGAAGAAATCCTTGCAGAAATCTAGCAGAGTGATTTCTGGATTCTTTTGAAAACATGTCAGTTAACATTTCTGAAGCATAAGTGCAGGCTCTGGAAATGAATGGTTAATTACTTGCATCCAGAGGTTGTCCAGAAGTGTACTGGTTACAATCTTGATGGTCAATTTGAGACAATGAATGAGCTGAAGAGGCCTTATCTGGCATCAATGGGAAGATAGGCCGATGGTCTTGTAAAGGCTTGATGCCCCAGTATAGAGGAATGCTAGGACAGTGAGGCTGGAGTGGGTGGGTGAGTGGGGGAGCACCCTCATGGAACAGAATAAGAGGGGATGGGCTAGGGGGTTTGCAGAGGGGAAACCAGGAAAGGGAATAACATTTGAAATGTAAATAAATAAAATATCCAATTAACAACAAAGTGTTCAAAGCAATGAGGCTTCTTGCTGTGAAGGTGGACCACTGGCTAAGCATTGTCCTAGAGCATTTCAGTATTTTATATGCATTTCCCTAGTTACTTCTACTAAATTCTTGTTCTCCTTTATTAGTTATTTTTGCGTTGATGTGTCACAATACACTTTTCAAAAGCCACTTATGGGAAGAAAGGCTTGTTTGCGATCACAGTTTGACAGAGAGGCTAAAGTGTGAGGTGCTCAGATCACTTTCTCCCTTTCACTGCGTCCGGCACCCATGAAATAATGCTTCCCAGAGTTAGAATGGATCTTTCCCACTAAATTCACCTAATCTAGTGAGTGTCTCGCGTACATGCAAAGAGATTGTCTCCAATGCATCAAATTGACCATCAAAATTATAACCAGTACACTTCTGGACAACCACTGGAGGCAAGCGATTAACAATTCATTTTCAGAGCCTGCACTTAAGCATTGGAAATGTTAACTGAAATGTTTCCAAAGGAATCCAGAAATCGCTCTACTTGACTTCTGTATTCTATGAGGAGATAGGAATGCACTAGGCCCTAGAGACATGGAAGCTAAGCTAAGCAATGCATTTGTTTACTGCCTGAATGTAATGTCTTCCCTTTAACAGAGGCAATTGTTTTTACATTTTGATTTTGTAAAACATGCTAAATGGTTATCCAGGAAGTCTTCTAATCTATAAAGGGTGTATGTAATATTAAAAATTTTATGGTCCAAATCCCAATTCCTTAGAAAAGGAAAAGCTTTTTCTCATGAAAGTCTCACACTTTAGAAGTGATGCTATTAAAGTGTGAGATAACTTCCTAGACACCCATTATTCTGTTCGACAATAAAGTTAACAAAGGCCAGTTTAGGTCAGTGCTTTCATTTGTATATTGGCCGCATTTATAAAATTCTCTTATAATGAATTTTGGTATTTATGGTTAACAGAAATGTCTCATTATTCTCTTGATAATTAACAATATCCAAAGTTCCACTGTGAGAGCCTAACTTTTTTATGTGAGAATTTTGAACTCTATTAAGTTAGAAATGTATCCTAGAAATGGTAACTTTTAAAATAAGGGTTCAGAAAACTATGAGCAAAACATGAACTAAGGCCTGCTTTTGTAAAGTGTTACAGAATGTTTTTATATCTTTAAATAATATTCTAGGGGGCTGGAAAATTATCTCACTGGTTAAGATGATGCAGGTTTAGTTTCTAGTATCCACATGGCAGCGCACAGCTCTAGTTTCAGGGGATCAAATGTCCTCTTCTGGCTTCTTTGGGTACTGCTCGCACATGTTATACATCACACACAGAAGCAAAACACATAAAGTAAAAATAAAATCTCGAAATGGGAATATTTTAAAATAATACCCATCAAATACACATTCTACCCCTTTAAGAAAATGTCTTGACTTGTGCTTTAAGTTGTAAAGTATACTTTATTTGTTCTGGAAGGTTAAATGTCTAAATAGAGCAGAAAGAGGCCCATGGCACCCTAGAGATGTTTTTCACTTCTGAAGGGTTTGTGGAAGCCAAAGAGGCATGGCACTCACTTCTCCACTTAGAACAGAACTAGACTTTTGAAAGAGTACATTTTCTGTGACACTTCAAAGTTCTTGCATGTATTCACTTTTATCCTTAGAGAATTTCCCATAGTATACTTTTTTAAAAATCATATTCTTTCCAGTTTCATATTTCTTCTCAATCCCTATTTGATCCCTATACACCAGACTTCATGTGTTTTTTTCCTCTAAAAACCATAAAGAAGATAATGATGATGAGGAGAGGAGAAGCAAGAGGAGGAGAAAAAGAGGAAAAGGAAGAAAGCAGAAGGAGAATAGGAGAAGGAGGAGGAGGAGGAGGAAGAAGAAGAGGAAGAAGAGGAAGAGGAAGAGGAAGAGGAAGAGGAAGAGGAAGAGGAAGAGGAAGAGGAAGAAGAAATGGAACAAAACATGGTTTGTGAGTAACTGCTCCTGAGCATGAGGCCTGCCTTGGAGTATGCTTGATAAACCAGTGTTGCTTCAATGAAGAGGACAGGTTTTCCCTTTCCAAATAGTTCCTTCTGCCTCAGTTTTTAATACCTTCTTAGGCTTTTCCTGGCGAACAGTCAAAGACATCAAATGTGTGTGTGTGTGTGTGTGTGTGTGTGTGTGTGTGTGTGTGTGTGTGTACTGTATGTACCTGTGGTCCTCAGTCCTCACCACTTTATCTGTTGAGGTGGTAATTCTCTTGATGAATTTGTAGTTTATCAAGAGTTTTGGCTAGTCTAGCTTCAGTTGTCCCAGGGACCATTTCTCTGCCTCCTAAACTTTGGGACTCACATAGCTGCTGAAGACCTGAACTTCAGTCTTTACATTTGAGGATATGCTTTATCCATGCCCCAATGACACACTTGTTTTTGTTTTTATATGAAAGATATGAGACCTAAAGTGAATGAGTGTCTTGTCTCAGGGAATAGGGAAAGTCAGTCTCAGAACTACGTCTGTAGCTTCAGGATTCCCATTTCGAGCTCTGTCTACTTGAGTTCTCAATTCCCTTTTTGAAAGGACACATTACTG
The DNA here is from genome assembly GCF_900095145.1 of Mus pahari. Lineage (NCBI taxonomy): Eukaryota > Metazoa > Chordata > Mammalia > Rodentia > Muridae > Mus > Mus pahari. The sequence continues at coordinate 43,128,442 of NC_034596.1, forward strand.
GTACCTGTGTTATAGCTCTGGTTGAAACCCATTGTCTTATCTTTATGTTTCTGTCTGCCTTGCCCTCTTTTACATACTTCTTTGCCATGCAATGACTTTTTGCTGTTGTTTTCTATATACTGAATTTGAATAGCCACTAAGAATTTACAAAATCTTACACTTGTTTGCTTGGATCTTTTTAAATCTATATTTCAATTTTAATTTCGTCAGTTTTTCGTGTGTGTGTGTATGTGTGTGTGTGTGTGTGTGTGTGTGTGTGTGACTTGTACGTATGTGTTTTGTGTGTGTGTGTTTTGTGTTTGCATGTCTTGTGTGTATGTTGTGTGTATGTGTTTTGTATGTGTGTGTCTTGTGCATGTCTGCCTTTGTGTCACCATGTGCCCCAACAGGACTAAACCTCTGAAACTCTATCTAAGCCCTAGTTAAATGCTTTCTTTTATAATAATTGCTGTGGTCATGGTGCCACTGACTAAGACACCACTACAAAAAATTCAATGAGATCTTTTATTTATTTACAGAACAATCTTGAGATCATATTATCAGTATATCTCTGTATATACAATAAAATACATGTAACTTATTTAATACTTTTATATTTTCTTATTTTACATATTTAAATTTTAATAATTTTACATGCTCTATCATAATGATATATTTACATATAGCATATATTTTTAATTTTTAAAAAATTTGTCTTTTACAGTTATATGTATGTATGTTTCTGTGTATGTGTGTATGAGAATATTCACATGAGTGCAGGTGCCAGCAGAGGCCAGAAGGATTGATATCCTGGAACTGGAGTTATAGATAGTTGTGAGCTGCTCCATGTTGGTGTGAGGGACTGTACTTAAAGACTATGCAAAAGTACTGCATGTTTTAAAGTGCTGAGCCATCATCTCTTTAGCCCCTACATATTATGTATCTTAAATGTTTCATACATAAATTCCATCCTTGTATTTTATAACTAGCTCATACAGATTAATACTATCCAAATGCAGTTTGCAGTCAAATATTTTGCATATTAGCAGGGTAGAGCCTTCACTGAATACCACATGTTACTGCTTTGCTAATAAAATACAGTGAAATTTTTTCTCTCTAATGTGATGGTTGTATTAGTAAGCATTGTTTTAGACAAATATCACTAATTATTTCCAAATGGCAATTATTTCTAACAGTACTGGGGTTGAACAAAGGGCAAACTATCTACCACTGAGATTTGTATCCTATGCACCATGTACATGTTCCAAGTATCCAGGACAGATGTGAATTACTGGGTGATAAAACACAGTTCTTTCCACCTTATTAATTTATTTTAGCAGCTATTTTTCAGAAAGATTGGGCTGCTCACATACACTAACAGCATAGTGATGGCCTTTTTCTTGAATGTTTGTTGCCATGGTAACTGACAATTAAAAAATTTTCCCTAAGAGAATTAGGAACAGTAATATAAGGTTCTCTATTTTCATTTCACTAGTTACATAAAGATAAGTAGAATTCTTTTTGTGCATTTATGAGTCATTTATACTTTATCTATAATAAATTGCTTATTTTTGCATATATAGACTTATTACATATTAGAATATTCATTTTTTACTAACTGGGTTTTAAAAATATACTGTTTCTTGATCTTTTTAAATTGTGTGCCAGAAATATTTATCTGGTTCCTCATTAGCTTTTTAATTTTATTTATGAATATTTTTATTATATGAAAGTTTTGAATTTGTATGTGACTAAATCTACCCTTTTTTCTCCACAGTATTTGCAGTTATGTTGAAAAATACCCTACTTCATTTGAAAATATAAATACTCATCAGTATTTTCTTCCAGTTTTTAATGAACAAATTGAAGTGCCTATATTTAAGCTTCGTTTATGAGATTTTATCTGGACCAAAGTTACTTTGGTATATGATTTTCTCTTTGAATTTTGCTATCTGAGCATTTTGTATACACACACACACACACACACACACACACACAAAACCTATAATAAATACAAAGTTTTCACATTCTTCTTCGCTTCTTGCACAGAAGTACATATGCAAAGAAAGCTTAAGTTGTGTTATGACCCCAAGAGAGATCTTGGAGAACATGTCTCTAATGTCTTAATGCATCCAAAGACCTTCAAAGGAAGGCTTTTCTTTTTCTCTGACTTACTATATTTGCATAATCTTTGATGATGTCACAAAGGAGAGACTATATTTGTTCTGGCATCATAAGGAAAACTGGGGCAGATGGTGATGCTGTGCAGAGAAAGAGTTCTGGTCAAAGTATGGAGGACAGTGCTTCTTGGTACTTCCTGTCCTGACCTTCCTCTGTACATCACTCTTAGACTGTGTCTGGTTCTAGGATGATCTTATGGTGGGGATCTGTGATAAGAGTTAGTGGCTGGGCATCCTTAAGAGTGTGGAACAAACATGTCTTTCAGTCAGATGGCTGGAAGATTTATTTATATTTTTCATTATGTGTATGTGTGTAGATATATACTCAGGAATACATTTGCCTGTAGAGGCTAAAGGGATCAAATACCCTTGAAGCTGGAGTAAGTTGTGAACTGCCTGACATTGGTGTTGGGAACAGAACTTGGGTTCTCTAGAACAGCATGTATTCTTAACTTACCAAGCTGCCTCTCCAGCCCCTCAGTTAGATAACTTAGGTATATTGTTTCTTTCCAGTATGAAAGAGTTACCTATTTACTTCTAAAATTCCTATGCTTTGCCCACTAATCTTAAAGGGCAGATAAGCTGAACCCTAATTATTTAGATTGGGAAACACTGAGTTGCAGATGAGTTTGTATATTTATGTCAACCTCACAATAACTTGGATGTTAAAGACTCAGGCAGGCAGCCCCTTCATTTACTGTCTGGCTGCATCTGCAGAACTGTTGTGTCTGCTTTAATTAGGGCACGTTTCCAGTCCAGGAGGAGATGAATGCAGCATCCATTTGTTGGTTTATGTGCCAATAACATCACAATGGCCTAGGGTTTATTTGCATTAACTGCTCTGGGGAACAGGTGGCTTTTTGATCATTACCTTTCTCTGTTCAGCCTGTCAGGGACCAAGGAAAGAGTAATGGGGAAGGGATGAAGTTGATAACTGCAGTAGCATCGCTGCTGCATGTTGTGTCTTCTAATGGGTTGTAGCTGAGACCATGGGTTTTGGTCTAATGAGACAGTGAACACTGAATGCATACGGTGAGTTAAATCTCCCTCTTTTGACCTGCTTCAGAGGCCATCTGCTGTTTAAGTTTAAAAAAAAAGGGGGTGGGGGCTGGTTGGAAAACTTCAGCCATAATAAGCACTGTAGATTTGACTTACCATCCAGAAGGGTCACTTTTCTTAACTAAATTTATGTTTGTCAGGATTTTCCTATGTGATAGTTACTCATCATTTGGTGATTCAGATTTACCTTTGTGAGCAACACCCTCCTGTTTCAACCTTTCAGACCTTAATCTAAACTTTTGTTCTCATGGTTTTATCATCTTTAGCCTCAGCTTCTCATACTTGGAAATAGATTACTTCCCTAAACCCAAAGGAATGTAAGCCCTCTGGCCATGACAAATGTTGGATGGGGATGGTGTCTGCCTCTCCTCACAAGGACCTCTCACTGCCTCCTTGGTCACAGCTTCACACACTCCATGTACAACTGAAGATGCTGAAGCTGTAATGCCAGCTTTGAGTGGCCTCAGAGTTCTTGCCATCATGACTTACTGCTTCTTACATCTCAGTGTGGAGCTCAAAGGTTGCCACAGCTCAGCTAGTAGAGGGTTGCATTTTTCTTTCATGGACACTTTTAAAGGACACTATCCCAAAAGTAGCATCTTATTTTGTGGCATGCATCTGCTTTCCTTTAAATCTGGTTCAATTAAAGTCATCTAGGCATGTGCAAAGAAACACACTCTAATCAAAGTTGGGCCTGTACTATTGACTTTTATGTCATAAAACCAAATCATTGTCATTTTCTCATCTTCTGTCTTGTAGCTGGAACTGCCAAATGAAAGTTCAGTGCAAGGTCAGTACTGGATACTTGAAAATCCCAACATCCTTGTCCATAGGAGGTTGGGGATTCCACTTGGAATGACCAATTGAATTGGCTTTTATGATCATTCTTGGCTGTTTTTTTCCCCCCTCATTTGGTTCTTCTGTAGTATTTATAGTTATGTTTTAGCTTTTAATGGAAGACAATAGCACGTTTGAATGAGAGATTTTTGAGAAGCCCTAGAGGCTGACATTTTCACGTATGCATTCCATGTCTCGCACACTCTTTGGCTTCAGTCAAATTTGAACAATAAAGAGATAAACTAGTGGATCTTACTGGGTGTTGTCAAAAAATCTTCAGTGGTGCTGTGAAGGATCCTGTAAGTGAATCTTTGCTTGCTTGGTTTTTCTCTTTGTACAGGTATCGTTTAGTAAATAAACTCATTCAACAGCCAAGGTCCTTCCTGAAATATATTAACTGAGTAATATGAATGACATTGGCCATTCATTCAATTCCCTATTGCCTTGAAGCCCTATGAAGTACAGTATTCCTTGTCCATTGTGAAGTGGGAAGAAAACCTGTTTTGGACCACAGCACCAGAAACAAACAAACAAACAAACAAACAAACAAACAAACAAGACACTGAAGAAAAAGATTATGAAGAGTTGATGTGGAATTTTCTTCAATAGGAGTTTCTTTTCTAGTCCCAAGATGTGTAATCTTCATGTGAGGAAAATCACATCTCACTGCTATTTAAAATGTAAGCTTTCAGTAGTAATAGTTCACAATGGAACACATCTTGTCCACCTTAATACTTGTCTCTTAGATTTTACCTGATGCTTGTAGACTGCATTAGTTATTTCTTGCCCTTCCGCGTTGCCCTTCTATATGCTTCCAAGTAACATACTAGCCACATATACAGAAATCTGAGACCAGTGCAGTAACATATGGCATTAGAAATGTTTCCAGAATCCGAAAGTCTGAGCTGTTCTTTGACCGGTTTTAGCAACCCTTTCTTTGACGATTTTACCCTAGAGTGGCTCCCTTGTTTAATCTATGAGACAGAGATACATATAACACCCATTCACAGGGAAATTCCACAGATACCCACGCACATGTGAAATAATGCACACACACACACATACACACACACGCACACACACACACACACACACAAATAAGAATAAACCTTTAAAATGAGGCAATGAGCACACAAAGAAATAAGAATAAGAATAATTGTGTTTCAAGATACCTCTCATTTGTAGGTCTTGAAGAGTATGAGCGTCTCTAACCCACGGTAGGCTTCCATGAGGTCACATCTGCACAATATAGTCTAGGAGACTGGAAGCCTGGGAGCCTTGAGTCCTGGGCATCTCTGTGAGGTCTCCTGTTAAGTTTCAAAACTAGAGCAAATTGCTGAGATGTTTATTTAGCCTATCAAAGCAGTCCTGGCCTCCAGGTTCACCCAGCATTCCTCAGCACCTACCTACAAGATGGTCTTCCCTATATAATCCAGACATTGACTTACTCTCCCTTTTTTAAACTTTGGCCTTCTGGCTGCTGCACCTGGCTTCCCTCTCTAGCCTCTCCCTTCCCCTTCCTCCTCTGTGTGGTCCAGCTCAGATTGCTAAGACACTCTAAAGTCTCCTAGTTATTTCTCCTCCACTATATTTAAGAGTACTCATATTCCTTTCAATTAATTGATTGAGTGATGATTGATTGATTGATTGATTCATTCATTCATTATTTAGTTGTTTTTTTCATTCATGTCCAACTGAGTAAACACAGCCTGGAAGCCTGAGAGCCTAAGAGCTTGAGCCTAGGCTCCTATGGGGTCTCTATATGAGTATATGTATGCAATCTGGGTTCTAACATGAGAGTGAGAGCAGAGCCTCCCAAGATTTCCCTTTCCCTCCTTAGTTTCATTTTCCCAGCTAAAAAGCTGGTGCTTCTAAGATAATGGAAATCAGAGTATGGCTTGGTCTCTGAGGGAAGGGTCATGCTGCTGCAGGAGAGAAATAGGTATCCTCAGCAGGAAAATAATAGAAGACAGCAAAATAAGCCTAATACACATAAAAGAGATGCCCACAAATAGCAACAACGGGGGCATTTCATTATATCTAGAACTGTTCTCATTATAATGTTCTTTTCCCCATTACCTTCAAATGTGCTCTCCCCCACACAATTAAGTTACTTTGTGTTCTACTCTCTTTAAATTCCATCTGGGTAGGCTCCTTCCCAAGCAGGAGAGCTTTTCCCCTCTAATACTAGTGTAGGAAACAGGACAAGGACATTGGCCCAAGCAGAAGAAACTCCCTGCCACATGGGAGGAAGATGATATCAGTCGACTGCCTGGCAAAAGCCAACCCTGACAAACGAGGGCTCCTAAAGAAAGGGCAGAAAACCATAAGAACGTTAGCTATCCAGGGACCACCAAGTCACTGTGGGAAAGGGTAAGACTATCACAGATAAAAATTAGTTTGGAAACTTACTTAGCATTTAGCCCGGTGACCATCTCCAAAATAAGAAACTTCAGAAAACTCTATCTATATCCCACTGAAGGTCAGGAAAGCAGAATCTGAATGGAAATTGATTCTGTCATGGTTTTTCCTGATACTTTGGCTTACCATGGCCTGGATTCAGGTCCTGGCTGTGCTTCTTAATAATTATGCAATCTTCACCACATTCGTTAATCTCTCTATGATATACTCATATCAGTGATCAGTGGCAGTGATAGCATTAATCTGATTAGTTATTGACACTAGCAGATGACATAGGCTACATTTGTGCCTGAGGCATTGTAGTGCTCATTCCTAATTCCTCTTCAATTCTTGAAAGCTGAAGGGATTCCCTAGTGGGAAGTAGAAGCCTGGATAGTCGAGATGCTGAGGTTAACAACTCTGATATGAAAGTAACAGCTCAAGTGCGTGGCCGCGACCCCTTCTCTAAGTCTGACCTAATGTTAACGGGATGGGTACTTGACACTTCCCAATGCACCCTGTCCATTTGGCATAGGAGACATTTAATAATTGCATTTCATTCATGTGTCTCAGAGCAGAATACATCATCCCAAGTCAACCTGTGTAGTCCAAGAATCACTGTAGTGCTCATGGAGTTTGGGTGGCAAAAATAGAATAGGTCAAGGTCACTCAAGGTCAGAATCTACCTAGTACTTGTGGCAGGAGAGATTATACCATGGGCCTTGCCAGCCTGAATCGCTAGAGGATTTTATTCTTGATTTCTTCATCTTGTCTTAGCTTAATGTCTCATTTGCAGAGATTTTAGGCTGACCTCTCCTTAGAATCTGACCTCACAGTTACTGTTAGTCAGGATTCATTTTAGGAAGCCCAAACCTATATATTTTACTCCATAAATTATTTAATATAGCAAATTTAATACTCCCCTCCCAAACCATTGGGAGGCATAGGGGGGAGCGATCTGTTTTTTTTTTTTTTTTTTTCTTCTAGAGTTCATATTTTTTAGATTACCTGCAATGCTTCTGGAGACTATATCAACTGATAACCAGAAGTCATTGTTGATGCTGAAATCTAGGGATGAGGAGCTGCAATCACATTCTCCACTGACATTGGTTAATACTTACTCCATCAGCTCTCTGATACAGGCCCATGCCTCACTGAAATTATAAGTGCACTTCCAGGAATCTGGAGAATTGACACTGAAAAGGTGTGGCAGGGTTTGCTAGCTACTGAGGTTGGTCTCAAATAATAATATTTTCTCTTTCACATCTCACAACTCAAGGATAAGTTCTAAATCACATTTCATATTCTGGTTGCAAGAAATGTGTGTAATTGCCTTTGCTTCCCCTGCAAAATGAAGGTATTCCAGAAGGTACTACTACTGATAGAAGGCAAAGGATTTAAGCAAATGAGTAACTGAAATCGGGATGTTTATCAGGAAAAGTCTCTTAGTACAATGTTTACAAAAGACCAAAGTAAGGCTTCTTTTCTTTTTTTCTTTTATTTTGGATATTTTATGTATTTGAATTTCAAATGTTATCCCCTTTCCAGGTTTTCTCTTTGGAATCCCCCTCTCCCAACCCTTCTCCCCCTGCTTCTATGAGGGTGCTCCCTCCCACCTACCCACTCCCACCTTACTGCCCTGGCATTCCCTTACACTGGGGCATAGAGCCTTCACAGGACCAAGGGCCTCTCCTCCCATTGATGTCCAACAAGGCCATCCTCTGCTACATATGTAGCTGGAGCCATTGGTCACTCCATGTGTATTCTTTGGTTGGTGGTTTAGCCCCTGGGAGCTCGGGGGGGGGGGGGCTCTGTTTGGTTGATATTGTTGTTCTTCCTATAGGGTTGCAGTCTGCAAAGAAAAGCTTTTAAAAGTAAGGGTCATGTAGCTGAAGGTGGGGTCATGTGGAACTTGGCAGCAGTCAAAGTTTCTAGAACACACAGTCACCGAAATCAAATTCAGAGTTAAACCATAATTGATCTGACATATTTTTCATACCTAGCAGCTCTCATGCATGTAGCACCACGGGATGTGATGATGGCCTTGACTCTGGACATCTGATATGTGCACTTTGTACTGAGCTTTTTCAATGCAGTTGGCTGAAACATCTCACTAAGATTCAAGATTATTGTTCTATGAATTGCAATCTTTACATGGAATGTTTGAGGTGCTACTCATATAATTTAGTATTTTAACTGTTAAAAACAGTTTAAGATTTTAATATTGCCCTATCTTTATTGCTCTGCATGCATCAAATTAGTATATATATATCAGCACTAATGATTATTATGAAATCAAAGTATTGATCAACTCTGAATACTGTTAAGGTGCTCTACATTCTGAGCCATCACGTATTCACCTGAGATTGATTTTTTTTTTCTTTTTTGTAAAGATTTATTTTTTATTTTATGTGTGTGAGTACACTGTAGCTGTATTCAGACACACCAGAAGAGGGCAATGAATCCTATTACGGATGTTTGTGAGACACCATGTGGTTACTGCGAATTGAACTCAGGACCTCTGGAAGAGCAGTCAGTGCTCTAAACTGCTGAGTCATCTCTGCAACCTGAAATTTAATTTTTTAAATTATAAACAAACATTCATGATATCAGTATGCAAAGTGTTTTTGTCATTAATGTGAAGTAAAATTTTATGTATACCAAAGAGCAGTTTTAAAAGAAATGTTATAATTTATTATCAAAATATATTAGATTTATATACCTATTTAATAACATGCATACAGCATTACATAAATACATTACGGGTAAAAGGGATTATAATCTAAAAGCCTTGAGAAGCCCTGATCTAGACTAAAGATGTAGGACCTGGCCAATGACAAACAAAAGTAGCTTTGGAAAATTAGACAGTCGTGATAATGAACCTAGGAACAAAATTATCACAATCTAAGTGAAGCAGAGAATGAAAGGCATGTGCTGGTCCAAGATGATAATAAAAATAATTCATTTCAGCCAGTTCAGGAGTTGAGGGCTTCTGCTTACCCTCTCTGCTTACAAGTTCAGCTTATAAAGTGTGGACATGGTTGAGCCTATGGGTAGAGGCACAGACTCATTTATCTGAACAGGAAAGAATAGAGGCATAAGCCAAGCAGTCTGCGTACCAAGTTCCAGATCTCACCTCCCCCAGAGAAGCTCTCTGCCCACCAAAGTAAGTTATTATCCACGACCATATGCATTTCTCTTCTTTTCTGCAGTGTTTGTTTAAATATTAGCTCTTTATTAGTATACTGAGATGTGTTTATTTCTTTAAAAGCAGTGTACCCATGTGTTGAGTATCTTGGGAGGAGATACTAAGAAGGAGTTCTATATAGCCCCATTATGGTGATAATAATGTAGTAATTTCTCCCTTATCAACAAGAAAATTCTAAATATCTTCTAAAGCCTTTTCATGTGAAGTTTTCAAAAGCAGAGAAAATACTTTATACTAACTGCAAATAAATGGCAAATACTACCAACAAAGAATTTAGAAGAAAGTGAAATTTAAGTGAAAAAAGTATTTATATCGGGCTGGAGTTGTAGCTCTGAACTGAAGACCACACACATTGCATTCATGACATTTTTGGTTTGATGTCAAGTACCACAAAGAAAAAAAAATGAATATACAACATATCACATACATGTATGTATGCCATGTGTGCATGCACATATAAACAAACTCTTCTATACAAATATTATTAAATTGAGACAGAAAATAGTAACATTTCCAAAAGTCAAGCAGTATTACAAAGTTCTCACAAGCTAAAAATTACTTCCTTGACAAGATAGCCTTTGTGGAAGAGCTTTTCAGCAAACATATTTTGACAATTGATACCCCATGAGCAGCGTTTGTGGAAAACAGGTTTTTTTTTTTCTTTTTTTTTTTTTTTCTGTAATTTGATGAAGCAGGAAGTGGAAATCGATAGAACATTGCCAAACGCGTTCTGTGCTGATGCCCTTGCCTTTCTCTCCTCTGCTCCTGTTCTGCAGCAGATAAGAGAGAGGAGGAGCCAAGAACACAATATATGGATTTTCCAAAACAGCAGGACAACAAAGGAAGGAATGCTTTTAACTCTTGAGGTGTCTTCAGCACTGTGGCATACATTTGCTGTGTAGCAGTAGATGCTGATTACAAGCCCAAAGATTTCCCCCAGAACTTCAAGGAGAACCTTCCTCACTGGGTCTTGTTGCTAGGTCTCAGCACTGCGGGTTTCCATGACAACCCGGCCAGTGTCTAGCTCAGGATTTGCAAATACTTCCCAAAGCCCATTTAAAATCTATTCACTTTCACATCAGCCTTACTCTCCCCAACCTTTCTCCTACATCCTCTCCTTTTCATCTTCCCAAACTTTTGAGATGCAGAACACAAGATTATGTAGTGGCAAAAATACTTGGCACATACTAAAAAAACAAAATAAAACAATACAACAGAAACCCTAGGAAAAAACAAAGGAAATGTGGCAAAAGTGGCTCAGGTTGCCTTATTGTCCACTACCTAATGGCCACTACTTGTCTCCTCCTAATTCAGACCCTTGAATGCTGGTGCATGTTCCTTTGCTTAACTTTATTCCATTTGGAGCTGGCAAAAAACGTCATTGCAGGACAGTAACACTGTGCTATGCAGATGCCTCAACTCTATGCCTCACTTGACCCTGAGATCTTGAGCTTATGTGAAAGGACGAATGGACCAGAGGATCTGAGAGGATCTTCCCAACATTGGCTTTTTTCATAAGCTCATGTGCGCAGGACTCTTTCTGCCCACCTTTGGGAGAATTGGTATTTCTCTAATAAAATATTCTTCCTGCTAATTAGTGATTAGGCTATTCCTAATCTTATATCAAGAAAGTGATAGAAAAGTAATTATTTCTTAGAGCCCATTTTATTCCACAGCTCAGTGTAGGGATGAGACACTTGGGGGTATCTCTGAAGATACAGTATTAGTCTGGTATAAAATGTGAGCATGAATACTGGTTGCCATTCCCTGACCAATTCACCGCTGATATGTATATCTCAACACTATCCCACAGCTATAACTTATCTGTTTACAAAAACTATATTGGAACATCTTCTATAAAACAAAGCTGTGCTTAGTAGCTGCTCCGAAATAAAGATATGTTTAAGTTTCCTGTGGCTCTGCATGCATGAGGACACATCCATCTCCTAATCACTTTACAGAGCATCTTCTGAGGTCAAACACCAATCATGTATGCATGAAAATGTGTATGGTAGGACCATGTTTACAAGGCTGTGTTGCTAAGATTATTTAACTAATCTTTAATTTTCTTGTGGAATTCCAAGGGAGAGTAGAGTTCCATGGTAGATTTAATGAACATTAGATTTGGGTGGTCTAGTAAGACTTGCTGTGGTGAGAGAGAAGTAGCCGCTGAAGGACAATTTAAGGATGCTAGACTTAACTTGTAGGTTCTTACTGTTACTTCAAAAGGTTGCATGAGTTATATTTTTTATTTTTGTTGGAGTTAATGAGTCTATTTTGCACACCTTAGTGATTTTCTGACTTTGCATTTATATTGTAAGAACAGAGGAGGTCCTGAACACAGAAAGTTCTCTGTGAGCTTCATCAAGTGTTTGAGTTAGTATCACTTGAATGGTAATGTCCCTCAAAGCTTTGTTCCAATCTTTTCCTCAAATCTAAGCCACCTGTACCTGTTGCCAGTCAACTTGATTGCATTAAATTTTGAGTCCCTGCTTTTTTCACCCTTGAGATGGGCTTTTTCTGGTTATCTCTGTCTGTCCTGGACCTTGTTCTATAGACCAGGCTAGCCTCCTACTCAGAGGCCTCTGCTTCCCGAGCGCTGGATTAAAAGTGTGCAGTATCATAGCCTGGCATCCCCTGCTTTCTGGATGAGGCATGTTTAAACATCCTCCAAAAGGTTATGTTTCATCAATGGAAACATTAGGTCATTATGAAGAAATAAAGATCAGCAAATATAAAAACCTGTATGGCCTTGGGAATTTTGTTGATAAGTAGACATCTTTGCATTTTCTTATGATTACTTGTATTACCTGAGAAGTAGGAAGCCTTTTTGCTTGGAAGAGTAAGGGTGGCTGGATATTTTGAACTATTTGAATTGTATAAGCTGTTATGAACTGACATTTGATTATATTTACCTCAGTTTCTATTAGTAACTACTTCATAGTAACTTCTTACCTTAAAATATGGTCCCAGAATATTATTTCTAAGTTAAATAAGATCCTTAAAACTAGAAATAGCTGATAAGTTTTTGAACCGGGCATGGTGGCGCACGCCTTTAATCCCAGCACTTGGGAGGCAGAGGCAGGCAGATTTCTGAGCTCAAGGCCAGCCTGGTCTACAGAGTGAGTTCCAGGACAGCCAGGGCTACCCAGAGAAACCCTGTCTTGACGCCCCCCCCCCAAAAAAAAACAAACTAGAAATAGCTGATAAGTTTTTGAACAATTGCATTTATTCAAGAAAGAAGTCTTCTTAGTCCTAGTGTATGCAAAGGAGTTGAGAAGGTGACATTCTGTCGCCACCTTGCAGAACTTTGGCTGGGGAGGTGTTTCACAGCATTGCTCAAGACATTTGGAGAAAATTCAGAAAGAAGCTTATACATCAAAGTACAAGAAATCCAACTTAAGCTTTAGGATAAATGTTCAAATCTCTTATCTTTTCAGATCACTTTTTTGCTGTAATCCCTGAAAAGTAACCTTTAATGATCAGGGAGGAGCTCAAAAAGGGGAAAGGAAGGGAAACGATTGGATTTAAATATCTGATTAAAACCAAAACATCAGGAAATTTTGGCATTCTTGAAATGTGAACTGAGTAAGAGTAGGCAGAGGGAGAAAGAAGGATTGTTCAGAATTTGCATAAGCTTCTTACAATAAAAACTTATCTCCCAGTGAGAACAATTTTCCATAAAGATTTACTGTAACCTAACTGATGGGCTCCAATTACCATCAGTAGAAGCAGATAATGAATCCATGTTTTTATATTCCTCATGTTTATAAGACAGAGACAGAAAATAGGACCTACCTCATAGTTTTGTTTGTTCATTTATTTGCTTTGTAAAAATTACGGTTGGCTCACATACAATAATGAGGATAGTAGCTGTTATAAGTGTTGTGTCAGAGCTTGCCAATATCATTGCTATTTCTGTTGTTAATAACTAATTAACTAATTAATTTTTTATCATGTTTTGGTTCAGGATTTGGGAATCTTGGCAATTCTGAAATTTGGAGTGAATAATACTTTGTTTTAAATGGACTGTCATGTGTGTGATAGGATACTCAGCAGTGTCCCTAACCTTTATTCAGTAGACATAGACTTCATTACATTGCCTCCACACAAATGTACCACGTAGGAGCAAAGTCATCATGTTTAATAATATGGCCCTGGTTTTACTGCAAGTGCTTAGCATATGGCATACCTTTTATGAACACTATTTTAGTCTCTAGTTTATAGATACAATGACTGAAGAGGAAAAGGTTTAGATAATTTGTCAAAGTTGAACACGATGGAGAGAGAACTGTGGCTGACATAAACTGGCATTACTTACAGAATTCATACATCAGGGGGTTCTGGGAAAAGGAAACAAGAAGTGGTTATTACTGTTCCTTTTGGGTAGTTCTTTCTTCTTTGCTTCCCCCTCATTATATTTTATTCTTTCATCTTATCTTCTTCTTTTTCTTCTCTCTATTCTCCATCCTCCTCTTCTCTCTTGACAGGTTCTTACATAGTTCAGGTTAGCCTCCAAATTACTATGTAGCAAAGGCATTCCTTGAACACCCCATGTTTTTATCTCTTAGGTGCTAGGATTACAGGTAAAATACACCACTCCCAGCTTAAATTTCTGGATTGTCAGATACTGGTATAGCAGTGATTGACTTGTAGAATACAGTCAATGTCTTGTAGGGCCCCTTTTCTGGTAGTAGATGACACCTCTATGATATTAATAAAAATGATAGAAGATACCTTTAGAGTTCCTATAATGTTCTTTTTACTTGATGCCTTAGTCACTGTTCTATTGCTGCAAAAAGACACCATGGCAAAGGCAACTCTTAAATGGGAGCCTGCTTACAGTTTCAGAGGCTTAGTCCATTATGATGTAAGGGAACATGGTGGCATGCAGGCACTGTGGAGATGTAGTTGAAAGCTACATTCTGACCCATAAGCAGAGAGAGAGGAGAGAGAGAGAGAGAGAGAGAGAGAGAGAGAGAGAGAGAGAGAGAGAGA
>NC_034596.1:43144191-43202509 GCF_900095145.1 Mus pahari
GCTTATCAGTGAGTGTATATCTAGTGATTGTCTCCCTTTTCTAACGATGAAGATGTTTTAAGGAAAAATTTTAAGGAATACAAAAGGGTTCTGCTAGATAGAAAGTAACAGTGGTCAAAGTGCATACACAGAGAGGGACAAAGATGAGAAACAAAGTCTTGGGAGTTTCTGTGTTCTTGGTTTCAGTTATCTCTGAGTCTGGGATGCACTACTGTACTTTAGACAGCTCATTGTCCAGCATATCCCATTGTATCCTGTGTCAGCCAATCTCTTTGGACTGCTAACCAGAAACATCTGCCCATTCAGATCAAGAGAGTTTTTAATAATATGTTCCTTATCTAGAAGCTTTCAATTTCAAGGGACATTTCATAAGGCCTAACATGGAGGGCTTTGCATTCATTCCATGGGCAGAGGTCCTATTGAATCCTTTCGTGATGATTTCATAACTCCTGAAGCATTGTGAAGGATAGGTTGGTAGAGTAATAAAGGTAGGTGCTAAAGGACCTTATGAAAACTACTGAAAATACTCATGGAGAAAGAAATGAAGTGTCATGCTATAGTAAGATCAACAAGAAATGAGGTTAATTAAAGTAGAAGAAGAAAAGATATCAAGCTAGCATCCCCACATGCTAACAGCTGGTCTTCATTGGAAACACCCATTAATGTTTTAAACCAGCAAACTCTTACCAGATAATAAATGATCTTCAAGAGTTGATTACCTTTGGTCAGGCAGAGAAATATTACTAGGAATAAATAATGCTATCATTTACTCAACAAATCCTTGTTAAGAGCCTGCAGAAACTTTCCTAAATTTGTGCATATATAAGAGGACTAAAATGGCAAAGACATAAACTTGAATTTTCAGTCTAACTTAGAAACAGAGAGAAAGAGAACATAGAGAGACTTGAAAGAGATAGAGGTAGAGAACAGGGAAATTTGCAATTCCAAGCCAGGTAAGTCCTTTTTGAAAACATATTATTTATCTACATCTGAAAGATTCATTTTAAGCCAAGGTCTGTATAGACATCAAGAAATACCTACTCTCAGCATAGCACTTGGCAATTTTCTCAATTTCATCCCCCTCAAAACATAACATAAGCACAATTTTATGGTTAAAAGAGAAGAAAAGCATGATGGGTAAAGACAGGATGCCTTAACTCACTAATGTTATCTCTTCCTTTTGTTGTGAATACTCACTCCTCATTCTTTATGTGAATCCATGCTATTTTTTTTTTTAATCAGTGAAGAAATCTATTTTTAGTACCTATCCTGGAAATGAGATCCCTCTCAGGTTGAACATCCCTAGTTACAAATAACCCAAATCACACAGATCACCCATAACTGGCAAAGCCCCCAAAAGAAATGCTGCTGCACTGAAACAGGGGTGTCGGTTGGGTCACTGTACATGAGCAGGGTCAGCACAAAGGAATTCATGGCTGTGCTGGTGATGTTTTCTTCTATGTTGCTTAGTACAAGTACCATTCCCATGTGGCCTGGACTCTAGAAATGTGATACAGCCTCTGAGGAGCTACGTCTTCATTTATAGTCATTTTAGCTAATACTTCAATAGAAATATCCAGTGGCCACCAAACTGCCCATACAGTCTGCACTCTTGTCTAATACTATAAATTTAAGGTCCTCTAGCATCATTGTTTTTAGATTTTAAGGCGAACACTTCTGAGAGTAGAATCATATTTGTAGGCAACTAGGTGAAACTTGGAACAGCAATGAATATTATATGTGGCCTCTCGGTTAAATACCAAAGAAAGACAAGATCAGTTATGGAGTGGTTAAGAGAGGAGGCATCCATGCATTTTTTTTTTTTAACTAGAAAATTGTACTCTTTATGGACCCCAGTGTTCCCAAGTTTAGTGTAGCTTTGCCGTTCTTTTCTGCATTGCTCTCTTCAGATTCATTGTATTTGAGGAATATACTTGAGTAGCTAAAAAGCAGGATCTGCCATTTCTTCCCCTGTTAAGTTGCCAAAGGCATCTCCTTGTGCTTACAATAAATTCCTCTAGCTCCTCCCCCCACCCCCATTCTTCTTCCCCTAGGAGAGATAATTGGATTGTGTGATTTCCATTAAATGTAATGTACCACATGCAGATGAAACACAATAGCAAAATGCATTTAGGTAGAATCTCTTGGAAAAAAAAATGGTCTGGGTGCTTTTCTGCTTGTTAAAATTAGCTGCAAAAATATCTTTAGTTTGTACAATTAACTGCAAAGACTTAATTTTCTCTCTCTCTTTTAAAAAAATGTTATTTACATTCCATAAACCTGTGAAGAAATAATCTTTTAGATAAGAGAGATGTGATTATTTTTCTGCTTTTATTATGTCATGTACAGGGTCCATACGAGAAAAATACATTCAGGGTTTTTCAGACATACCATTATTCCACACAGTGGTGCTCTAAACCTGCAGAAATCATTCACATGATCTCTGCAGTGGCTGGATAATAATGCAGTGAACCTGATTGCGGTTGGAATTTTCTCTGAAATGGACTCCCGATAAATTTTCTTTAAAGGTATGTCTTCCAGCACTCATCATTCTGCAGGACAGATCCTTCACACATACTCAGAAGAGATGAGCTGAACAAATACCCCTAGAGGCGAGGGCCATAGAGGAAGGACTGCATCATCCAGAAACCTAAATAGCCATTTCTTTTTCTGTCTATTAGTATCATATTATCAGATTTTAATTAAGTTTATGATACCACTCAGTGGTTAAGTTTAAGAATCACATGTTCCAGACAAAAGGAAATTAATTCAACATTATCTGCTTCAGGTTCTTTGGGGTGCCAGTCTCTTTCTCCCACCCCTCACCATTTTGGTGGAGAATTGTTATTTGTGAGTTGTAAAACTTTTCAAAAGCCCAGGGTGAGAGGGTTGGACCAGGAACTAAACAGTCTTTGAAAGTGTTTGACTTTCACCAATTAGAGAAAACAATCTGGCATTTGTAACAGCTAAAGCATAAACGTAAAACCAGAATTCTGTTTCAGCTAATCTGGACTGTGCTAAAGAGAACCTAATATTATAAGCCCAATGTAGTCTGGTAATATTTCTTTAATTACCACCCTTAGCTCTTTCTGTTATAACCCTTCAATGCACTGAATCCATTTTAATTTCTTTCAATTATAATCATGAAGGCATCTGGGTGGGAAGGACCAGTGCAAACATACTGATCTCTTGAAACTCAAGAAATTTGTGGTAGAAACTATACTGTGTGCTTGGAAAGGCTTTGTTTTATATTTTGGATAGGTCTGTGTCCTTTGTTCACTGTTCAATAAAACCAAGTGGCTTAAACAAGGAGAACGGTTGATCTTATGAATATGCAAGTCTGAGGATGTATCTTTTGGTATTAGCTCATTCTTTCTGTTTATAGCTGGACTCCTCTACACACTTGCAAGTCATTTGGCTGAAGCTATTGCATGGTCAGACAAACAAATCTTCTTCTATGTGGCCTAATATATTCTCACATGTTAGTCTA
The DNA here is from genome assembly GCF_900095145.1 of Mus pahari. Taxonomy (NCBI): domain Eukaryota; kingdom Metazoa; phylum Chordata; class Mammalia; order Rodentia; family Muridae; genus Mus; species Mus pahari. The sequence continues at coordinate 43,147,682 of NC_034596.1, forward strand.
GGTTTGCTTCAATGGGAGTAGTTAGGTTCTAAGAAAGAGTAGAGAGCAGATTATGTGCCATGAACGGTATTATAAGCTATCCATTCTGCCATGTTGTATTCACCAAAGCAAGTCACCAGCCAGACCAAACTAAAGGGGCAGAGAAACAGACTGTCTCTCGATGGAAGGAAAATCAGAGCTAATTATTTTTGACAATGAATCTGTTCTAAACTGTGTATGCTCAGAAATATAAAAAATTTGGTTGTGCAAACAATTTGCTACTGAATTTGAGGGAATGTAATTTTGTCTCAGACTGTATATGTTTGTGGATAGGATGTGCTCCCGTTAAAAAATAAAAAGCCAGATGAACAGGAGTAGGGAATGCACATTTCTTAATACAGGTAGTGCAGTTCAAAGGATAATAGTGCAGTGGAAAGCTCAAAGCCTTAGCTTTCTAGTTTTTACAACTTTCCCCACAAATAATACAACATTTCAGAGAAATAACAATACAAAGGAAAGGAGGTTTATTCTTTATGGCCAAAAATGACAAGGAGGCAAGCAAATGGCATTTAGAGGATCCCTCATATAAACTTCTCTGGTATTATATATCTGCTGCTGATGAGTCTGTATCTCAGACTTAACTTTTTTTCTCACATGATGCATAGAAGGATGCTTTTTATTCTTGTAAACCTGTATCCTGCTTTTAGACAAAGAAATGGAAGACAGAGGACTTTCTATACCCATTGATTCTTAACTGCCTTTAGGTTAACTGTCCTTCAACATTCTGGAAAGGCATGTTCTAGATTCTCTTATCTCTTAGTTTGTGAAGACTTAATACTGAATCTATGAACTGTTCATTCCTGCCATAGCATGTGGGATATTTCTGCATGCATTTACAATTAGTTGAGAGAGGCAGAGACAGAGAGGTAGAGTCTGGAGGGAGAAAGGAGAATGGAGAATATTATAATCTCAAAAGAAAAACAGAGTGAAAAATACTAGTAGGAAACAACATTTGTCAGTAAGTTTGAATACCAAAGAGAGAGTGTTTCTTATTTGTTAATTTTTACTCCAAGTTCTTCATGGTTACCGAAAATTTAAAGAGCAAGACTGAGTAATGTCACTGTCAATATTTAACAACAAATTAAAAAATAATAATAACAAACCAAGAATGTGTACTTTTCAGAACATCCATGGAGAAATGGCTTATTTATGATGTTGGTCTTTTTTAATTACAAACTCTAATAATGCTTGTTCATATCTGCATTGTATTTCATTTCATAAAATCTACAAGCTTTCTCTAAGTTTCATAGAAATCAAATCACTATCTATTTATAAGACACTACAGGAATAATTAAAGATGTATCCGTTTTAACCTGATAATCTTATTCCTGTATTTCACAGGGCATCTTGAACTTTATGATACATCGAGATTATGATACATTTTGTTCATCTTTTTTATTAGATATTTTCTTTATTTACATTTCAAATGCTATCTCAAAAGTTCCCTAGACCCTCCCCCACCCCTGCTTCCCTACCCAACGACTCCCACTTCTTGGCCGTGGCATTCCCCTGTACTGGGGCATATATAGTTTGCAAGATCAAGGGGCCTCTCTTCCCAATGATGGCAGAGTAGGCCATATTCTGCTACATATGCAGCTAGAGACATGAGCTCTGGGGGGGGGGGGTACTGGTTAGTTCCTATTGTTGTTCCACCTATAGGGCTGCAGACCCCTTCAGCTCCTTGGGTACTTTCTCTAGTTCCTCTATTGGGGGCCCTGTGTGCCATCTAATAGCTGACTGTGAGCATCCACTTCTGTGTTTGCCAGGCACTGGCATGACCTCACAAGAGACCTCGATATCAGGATCCCTTCAGCAAAATCTTGCTGGCATGTGCAATAGTGTCTGGGTTTGATGGCTGATGATGGGATGGATCCCCGGGTAGGGTAGTCTCTGGATAGTCCATCCTTTCATCTTAGCTCCAAACTTTGTCTCTATAACTCCTTTCATGGTTATTTTGTACCCTATCCTAAGGAGGAATGAAGTATCCACATGATGGTCTTCCTTCTTGGTTTTCTTCTGTTTTGCAAATTGTATCTTGGGTATTCTAAGTTTCTGGACTAATATCCGTTTATNAGTGAGTGCATATCTAGTGACTTCTTTTGTGATTGGGTTACCCATTGAGAACATCTTAATTTAAGTACAGGTTAATCTGTGCAGCCTGATTTAGTTCTGGTTGGCAGTAGGTGAGATATTTTTTATTATACACATTTCTTCTGTGATCCAGATAAAACTGTCTATACTAAAACACAAGAGAAAATGAACAGTGTACAGATGTGTCTCAGTTTTTCACCTTGTGTCAAGTTTCACACTTACATTACTACAGACTAAGGGTACATGTATGAGATTGCCTGCTTTTCTGTTGTTTAAGAGATGGGCATCTGAACTAAAGAGTAAGTATGTGAATACTCCAGGGAGATCACATTTCAATGCCTGTAGCTTATTAGACTCACTCGGGATGCTGAGAAATATTGACATCCATGTTTTACCTAAAACCAATTAAAATATGAATCTCTTGTGAGTTGGGCTCAAGAATCAGTATTTAAAAGGAAGTTCCTCTGGCAATTCTAATCTGTAGTTAAGGTTGAGGACCACATTTGAGGTGAATCACCAAAGGATATCACATCAATTAATACAGGATTTGATTTCACTCAAGTGCCTATTGCCTTATTTTTAATTTAATTTTGATCTATGTGCATAGTGTTGCTTGTACATTTAAATTAAAATGTGAAAATGCTACTAAGTGTATTTATAAGCTACTGAACCTTTTTCTTTTCATCAAATGTTATACACACACACACACACACACACACACACACACAAAACATTTGTATATACAATAAATAACTTTAGGGAAAAAATCATAAAAAAATTCTTTCAAAAATATAAATCAAAGTTTGTGTAGAACTTGTAGGCTGTGAAAATCTAGTGGTCATTTGAATACAAATCTAACCCACAATAGGCTCATATATTTAAATGCGTGGTTATTAGGATGTGGTACTACCTGGAGGATTTTGGTGGGACTTTGTTGGAGTAGATGTGGTCTTGGAGGAACTGTGTCACCAGAAGTAGGCTTTGTGTTTCAGAAAACCAGGGGTTCTCTCTACCTCCTACTGCCTGTGGATCTAGATATAGAACTCTCAGCTCCTTGTTCACCATCATGTCTGCCTGCATGTTAACATAATAATAATGGACTAAATCTCTGAACCTGTAAGCAAGCCCCAGTTAAATGTTTTCTTTTGTAAGAATTGTTGTATCCATGGAGTCTCTTCACAATAGAACACTGACTAAGACAACTGAATGACACAGAAAAAAACAAAATAAAATACCACATTAACAATGATAGAAGCCATTTTTTTATTTCAAAAACCTATGAGAAAAAATAATTCTAGTAAAAATAAGAAGCTGGAAAAGTGACTTTTCATTGTTCTGATTTATTTTATAAAGTCACTTTAGAAACTTCTCCTTCTTGACTAAATCTATGTTGGATGGTGATGGTATAAGAATGGTTAAGATGGTATAAGATGGTACAAGAATGGTTGGAAAGATGTATGGTAAACCATACATCATTGTCGGTTTGTAAAGTACAGATAGAAAACAATGTTTTTCCCACATGTGGGTTGGCTTATAGAGACTTAGAAGAAATATGCTCTTTCACTTCTCGAGTGAATGGGGAAAAACCAACATTCATCACTGGGGTATGGCATTGCAAGAAACAAACAATGCCTCCGTGGAGATCTCAGACACTCACTTCAGTCTCACAGACAGGTATTGTCCAAGGGTTGCTGTTCACATCCAACTATTGCCCTGTTTATATATTGTTGTCTATCAAGAGAATACACATTACTTGTATGAGTACCTCATGTCAGGATGGGAGTTTGCCAGATAGTATCTTTTATTCAATTATTAACTTACTGAATCCTCAGAGAGTTAAGCAGCTAAGGCCTGCTATAATTTACCTTTCAGAAAGTAGAAATGATCATGATTACATCAAATAATTTTCCAAGAAAGTTTAACAACTATTTCAGTTTGTAAATATTACATGCTTGATCTTATTATTGTATAATATAACAACTTTTTCAAATGGAAACCTGACTCCATTTTAATCAGAGTAAATGTGGATTTTATTATCCTTTTGTTGGGGAGAGAGCACTGAGTGGGCTCATGACACATATGCTTGCATGCATATTTATCTAAAGGCAATGAAGAATATATTTTTTCAGTAAATGTCACTAGTAGATAAGATTTACACATCTAATATTTTGCATGAAGAAAAGTATTACATCACTTTCTCTCAAAACACATGTACACACACAAAGAGACATGTATGAACACATACATATGTCACTCATTCACATTACCTTAGCTTAGTTTATCACTTCCCTCTTGATGACCAAAAAGTTACATAAACTATACTTATATAAAACTTCAACCTCTTCATTATCTTTTTTCTCTGGGGTAATGTATTTTATTTTTCTTTTGGTGAATTCTGTTTCTCTTGACTTTTAGAACTTAGAAATTTGAGGGAAGTTGCTTTCAAGTCTATTTTTAGACTTGAAAATTGAAAAAGTGTAGGTAATTAATTTGGTTTGGTATCCTCTTTTTCTCTTTAAGTAAGACTTGTCCCCAGTGCAATGACCTTGCTCTGTCTCTCTACAGCTCCCAGACATTAAGGAATTCCTTGCAATGAGTCATACTTTTTCCTCAGTTCTGAAGAAGCCTGTCTGTGTGACTCTCCCCTGTGGTTTTGCTTCGACTAATTTGGACAAGGCTAAACTGAACTTCCTAGAATATAATTTGAGTGGTGAGCTGCCATTACACAGAAATTTGGATGTGTTTGCAAATTTGCAAATGTATATTTTGGGACCCAGGTTTTAAAAGGTTAACACATTGTATTTTCAAAGCTGGACAAGATTTTTTTATTACCTTTATTCTGGATCATCTTTTAAGTCTATAACAGTAAACAAAAGAGTTTAGTGATCTTTCTTGTTCACAGATATACAAACACATGTATAAATCTGTATGAATACATATATATATACATTTACATATAATTGTACACACATGTACATGTATATATATGGATGTATGATTGTATATATGCTTAGGTATTTATAAAACACCAGATAGAAACTCTTCAGAAGAAAAATATCAATGTAGTTTATATAATTGTTAATCATTATCTTCAATGAGAGATATATCATCTCTTCCTGAGAAATCACTGGCGCACATGACTTTGTGAAGCAGGAAATAGACTTACTATGTGCGAACAGCCACTAGACTGACTGCACATCATGCCAAGTATGGCCCTCTTCAATGATCAGAATGCAGTTTCTCTGCTGCATTTTCACTATACTACACTCAGATCTGTTAGAGAAGATAATTACATCAACATGCATCATTTGGTACCACAGGAATGAAGTTACTTTATGAGAATATGTTGGTAAAAAAAATCAATGTTCCCCAATTTGCCTCAACATTTGGTTTCAGTAACAGTTTAGGTTTACATTGCCATTTATCTAGTAAAGGGAAACTTTTATCTTATGACAATATGTTCATCCAATGATACTACCTCTCATTTGTATATTTCAAAATGTATCTATGTGCATTAATGGTGAGGATATTAGTAAGCAAAAAGAAAATATCTAGGTAAATTATAGAATTATTAAGACTAATAATCAGCAAGACTGAGCAAATTTTTTAAAAAGTACCCTGAAAATTAGCCCATATGGACTTTCATGCCTCTTGTCTTGGTTAAATATTTACCTATGCCCATCCTTCTTCCCTTTATCTTTCCTTTGGCCAGCAATTTTGAACGTTTTACAAGTATTAATGAAAATCCTTAAATATTTATGCCCAAGTTTTTGAGAAATTATGTTTTATTTTGTTGTAAATGATACAACACAGACAATTGTATACATCTATCATCATTTGTTTATTCTTGATAAAAAGCTAAAAGTTGGGTTGCTTCAAATGGAGAACTTTGTAAAAGCTTTAATTGTCAATTAAAAGAAGTACCTCTAACTTCTCATTGTGGATGGAGAAACCAGAGGAAAGTGATAATATAATTATTCTTTGTCTATCTCATCTTTTAATTTAAGCCTTCTTATTCTACATGATTATACTTCCTTCTTGGATGCAATGACTTTCATTTGGCACACAAACTACATGTACAATACATACATGATATTTGAGCCTCCAAAGTAACAGTGTAACTTAGAGGAATGGTTATAGATTTTTTAGGAGAGAAGAATTCTAATTCAAATTCTGCTATGATTGATAATGAACTTTAGAGTAAGGCATAGCAGCTCTTGGCATTTCGTTTTGCCCCTCTAGAAAAGGGAATTCCTTATCCACTTGATAAAGTTCTTTTTATCTTAAGAGGCATTTAGTGCACATATGCTTCTATAGGCATTAAAATATTAAAATGATAGTGAGTCAACAAAGCTACATACTGATAAAGTAAGTTGTCTTCTTTGCATCTTTTCAAATATAGAATCTGTGAGTTTTCTTATATAGCACTGTTATTAGGGTAATTCAAAATTACTGCGGCTATCTCGAAGTTTCATTTTCCATTTTATAAATGGACTTTATGATTTACATATAGCATTGGTTTGCTCTGAGGATCATATCCCATGTTTACATGTATTTTGTGCCTTGAGTTTGATAGCTAGACACATTCTCTTCTGAACAGTTGTAACTCATTTTCATAGATAAGTTGTACTATATATAAAAGGAACAGATTGAAGCTCAGAGCTTTTGAAAACTTATCATTTTTCATGTAGATGCTCAATCATTGCTATTGGATGAAATAATCTGCCAAGTTGAAATAACAGTGTAAGTAATATTGATGGAGCTATGATGTGATTAATGTATTTTAAGATACCAGGACATCAAAAAATAAAATGAAGCATGCTGTGTTAAGTCAAACTTTTTGCACATGCATATTCTTTTGAGAAGATTATACTTTGAACCTTAGGCTTCTTGCTCTAGACAGGACTCACATTTTGAATGATTGGAGTATTACTCATTAACGCAAACTTTGGTAGAAATGCTGCTGGAGCCAGTAAATAAGAACAAATTGTAGTTTTCTTCCTTAAAAAGAAAGTCTTTTATCACCTGCTAGGGATTTCTAGAAATAGTTATCATTCTAGCAGTTTCTCTTCATTTTATGTTCTTAAGTAATGAAGATAACTTGAGAAGGAGGAATAAAATCAGCTAATTCTCATTAAGACATAGTAATGCATCACATCTATGTTCCTGCATCTAACACGATAAATCCCAGAATATTGCCGCATCAAACACATTCACAGAGCTGTAAAGTTTTACAGTTGTACAATTTATCTCATGTACTAAAATAATTAGAATATATCATTTTATGGAATGGATTGAGCTTAAATAGAGTTTAATTATCAAAGTAGACCGAATTTACTATGAGTTTAAATCTCCTTCCATTTACAGAAGAATTCTAGAAAACAATCCTATAGCTAATGACATTGAGGAAATTTAAGGTGAATCTTCTAATTGCATCATTAGCTCAACTCAATGACTTAGGCCTTATTCAGATCCCTTAAAAGAAGCCATAGTTTTCCACAAATTTCAAATCATTTTAAGTCTGACTTACTTCATTTCTTTAGGTAACACATTAATGATAGTTAAATCAAAAATGACAACTCTGATTGGGCACTATTGTTAAGTTTAAAGAAAAGAACTAACTGTGTGTTTGTCCACTCACTGTTTTTTTATGAATCTCTCAATTTACTACATTATTTTTATTTTATTTTTTATTTTTATTAGATATTTTCCTTATTTACATTTCAAATGCTATCCCGAAAGTTCCCTATACCCTTCTCCCATAACTATAGTATTAACTAGTATATTACAGAACATGTACATTGGAATTATAGCTACAATTGAGCAACTCTAAGAAAGTCAACAAAAACATTATAAATACACTGTTTAAGACAGTATGTGAGAGTATTTTATCCTCTATTTCCAGAGGACATTGGGGGTATTGTGGGCACAAGTACAAAAGCATCCATGTGTCAGAGATAAATTGACTGTTCCCCTATAGCTGCTGGCTGCTACTGTTGTGCATCTGTCTGAATTCAGTGTGTGCGTGCCTCTGTGTGTGTGTGTGTGTGTGTGTGTGTGTGTGTGTGTGTATGTCTTTTTTTAATTGTCTATGCCTGAAATTGTTAACTAGATAATTAAAACAATCTACAAATAGCAGTGATATAATATAAAACCAGTAATTATGAGAACCAAGTCAATGGGAAGAAGTTGTAAGTATTTTAACTTTGATGTTTGCAGAGAAGGAATGTGTTCTGGGATTCATGTACCTGAAGAGAACAGGTGAGATGACTGGAACTGATATCTTCAAGGGGCCCATTATGAGACTTGTCTAAGTGGCAGGAAAGTTGTAAACAGAATTCAGCTACTTTGGTGTAAGAAAAATGGCCTATTTGAGACAAAGAAGGATCCCTTGTGTTAATGCTCACAGGAAAAGAAAGTGAAGAGGAAGTAAGTGGGAAGAAATGTTTTGTTTCCTCACCTTTTCTCATTCTTATAGCATTCATTTATTACTCTCTATTGGTTGACCTAGTAGAGGTACACTAACAAATGCAGAAATATTATGTGCACAGTCTGGCTCAGTTTCACAAAGCTGAAACTGTGGAACTGGGTACAACCGAAAGACAAAGGCTTAACAGATCATACCCTCAACACGAGAATGTATAAGGTACATTTGGAGAAGCTATGGAATATCATAATCTGCTTCATTACTATAACAAGACTCAACTTCAAAGGGTGAAAACTTGATTTGTATTTAAATATTTCAAGGTTTCAGTCCACAACTAGTTAACCTTTTGCTTTTGGTCAGTACAGGGAGCAGCATATCATGCTGTTTGCATGAAGCAGAGGGAACTGCTTACCTCATGAAAAGCAGGGAGTGACTGAGAGGGAAAGAAGAGAACTAGAGTTCTAATATCACCTTGTAGAGCATTTCTCCTAGTGAACCAACTTCCTCCGTTTAGGCCTCAACTCATAAACATTCCATGAGCTTCCAAAAGTGGCACTGGCTGCTGATAAAGTTTCAACACGTAAGTGTCTTTGGGACAGTTATGTAGAGCAAGAGAAAGAGAATGTTTAGTCTGATACCAGGTGAGGGGCTAAATTTCCCCTACCAGGAATAAATGTACCTAGTCTATATGGGATAATAAATATACAGGACCCTTTCTTCCTTTATCACACACTGAATTCTTGGTCCTGTAAAAAGCTTGCACATGTTTATTTACAATTTAAGAATTATTTGGTAGTGATCACAATAGTTTTGTACATAATACAATAGCCACCAATAAGCAGTGCACACTTCATGTTTAGAACTCTGGATGACTACAGTATTAAATTTGTCTTTACTGAAAACCTCTGACTCACCATTCCCTCATCTACCAAAAATGTCTTCCCAACTCAGCGCACTTTGTTTTGTTTTTATATTGAAGTTATTTTTACTGAAATATGATTTATTATTTGAGCTTGGTTTCTCCATGAAGGGCTTTCACTGTACAGGTAAGAGTATAGTTTTCTTGACAAGACACATAAATAATAAAGCGAATACATTTTAAATAGAGGATGATGAGCATGCAATAGTAGGAGTGAGTGAGGTGGAGATTGTTATATGGGCAATTATACTCGTGTTTGTCTTTTAAGAATACTATCCTGGACCAATAAAAACAAAAACCAAAAGGCAGAAAGAGTTTTTAAAAGTTAGGAGTTGTGGTAGATATGACAGAGAATTGCACTAAATAATTCAGGGAATGAGAATAAATCCTATATTCATTCATTAACTTGAAATTTTTAAAATATCTTAAAGACTTTGTAGAACTTTAATGGGGCCATTTAAAATGTGATGAGCTATAGAAAGATTGAAACTAATAAGCATGTTCAGAATTGTTCACAAGAAAATCATGAGTCTTTGTTAGTTTCAAATATTGGCTCTATTCTTTTGGATGACAAATCTTCTGAAATAATTATGAATGCCTACAAATAATTTTAAAGGAACTAAAAAATTCTGAAGGAAAATGATTTCCTCTGTGTAGGATATTTTTCTATGCCTAGTGTGTCATCATTTAATAGACTTGATATTAATAAATTATTGCAATAGACTCTAATAACAGTGGGTTCTATGTGACAAGAGCAAATTTTCACTGCAAGTGAGAACATATATTATGATCAGACACAAGGTACTTGAATTGAAGATAACCACCCTATTAAAATAAAAAATAATGAAAATGATATTTGAAAAGAAAAACATGTCAAGTAGATGCATGTAATAAAATATATATTAATTTTTAAATTTTTTCTCTTAACTCTTTATTGCTTGAGGATTTAATATCTAAACAGTTAGCCCTAAAATATGTGCCATAACTAGTTGGGTGAAATGATTTGAAATCAGCTCAAGCTGATTTCAAAAATTTGGTTTGCTTTTATTTGAAACTTATACTACAAACAAATATACATAAAACCAGAGACACTCTAACTAAAATACCCAGAAATGACCAGGATATTGAGCTATTTTGTGGAGGGTGTGTAAACAACACAGTTGTGCTTTGAAATTGAGTAAATAAATCAACATTAGTGTAGTATGGGAGATTGTTGATTATATATCCTTGAGAAGTATCTCCTTGAGAGGCAAAGCCAAAAGTAGGTGTGATGGGGAGCAGAGGTTTCCAGATAAGTTGATTGGTTCTAGAGAAGTGTTTGGTTATAGACCTGGAAGATGTGTTTCTGATGGGCTTGTCTCTGTGGGTTTTTCACTGATGTTTCACTGTAAGCATCCCCATTCTGTGAGCATTTCCTTGGCTTCTGGACAGGATGATAGTCTGGTAGCCATCCAATATTAGTAGTACACCCTGGTTGACAAGATTGGTTAGACAAACGCAAAACAACCATTTTAAGATAAAACAGTAAAGCTACTTATTAAAAAGCAATCTTAACTGTCATGATCCTGATCACATAACATCGAGCTAAGTGTGGTTCTTTCTTGGAGGAGCATCTGTAAACTGCATTTATTGCATGTCCAAGAAGGTAGTCCAACTGGAAATATAATTATAATTTACATATTCATTGGGTTAATCTACTTTTAAATGAGTATACTAAACATCTACTGAGCTGTGACAATGTGATAAAGGTTCAGGACAGAGAAATCAACAAAGTTCTGGTTTTGTAGCTATTTTATGTGCATGGCCAGTGAGATTTGTTGATAGGCTCATGGATTTCATCTAAAACCTTCAAGGTCATGTCACAGGACCTACACATCAATTTATATAACATTATTAGGATATTAACAATATTGTCTGCTTCCACATTTACTTCTCTTTCATTCACCCTTGAAACCTGTCATCCTAAAAGCAAAACAAACCCCACATGTTGTCTCTGGAGGCATCTACTGTTACTCATTTAGCCACTTGATATCTCATCAGATGCGTCTCTTGTTCCTCATGATCCCTTGTGTAGAGTTTAATTAGAAATGCAACACATTCATTTGGGTTTTAGTTCCTAGGTTCCTAAGAGTATTTACATAATTGATTAATCATTAGGGGGTTTCTGAGCACTTGATCTAGGTCTGCCATGGGGCTAGCTACTGCAAGATTCACTCAACGAATACAGTCTCCAAAGACACAGCACAGATGGTATAACAGAATACTAAAGAGAATATCATTCAAAGCCAGCCATCCTCATATTGACCATTGGTTCCATACAAAGGCCATTTTATATTCTATATTCCCATTCCCAGTCTTTAATTTAATGAAATTATTTTTATTACTCACACTGAAAGAAAAGAAACAAAGAAAATAATTTAAAAGGAAAGAAAACAATAAAGACAAATAACACACACACACATACACACACACCAATAATTTCTTTAAGGCTGAACAGCTAGCAGGTGACAAAGGAAGTATCACATATGAAGGGCTAAATAGAACATCTTTTTGAATTGGCTTAATTGAGGCTATGTCGTTGACTACCTGCATTGTCTGAAAATTACCCATCTGTCTTTCATCCAACCTGTGGCCCTAAAACCATATTTGTAATGGAAAACTCCATGTACTTGTCAATGACCTTAGTTATTTTAAGTAAATGGATACAGCTGGTCAAACAAGAACCCATTAAATTGCTTCTCTTAGAAATCTAAAATCAGGACTGATTTTAATTAGTCTTGGTTTCTAGGATGTATTTGTGGACAAGGCCTAAAGTCTTCTTGATTGCTTTTCTGAACTTAATAGATGAAAAGTAAGTATAGGGCAGTAATAAAGAATATGAGAGGAGGTTAGACAGAGACAGAAAAAGAATGAGAGAAAGATAGATAGGTAGATGTATAGGTAGAGGATTGATCAATAGATTATAGATAGCTAGATGATAGGTGATAGAGAAATGGATGATAGATAGATGATATCTAGATTGGATATCATAGATAGAGAAATAGATGATAGGTAGGTAGATATATGATAGATGAGATATGATAGATAACTAGATGAAAGACACATAGATAAACAGATGATAGAACCCTAGCATGCATGCCCTGCTCATACCTTCTCTCCCACCCCAATAGAGGGGTGTCTCATCCCTACTGGCCCAGGATAACATGGGGTTTGGGGGACAGAGAGGCATAGATATATGAATGATAGACACATAGATGATGATAGATAAATAAATAGATAGATGATAGATGATAGAAAGAAACAAACAAAGAAAGAAGAAACAAACAAAGAAACAAAGAAAGAAACAAAGAAAGAAGAACATAACACTTTGCTAAGATAGAATAACAGAGACCAAAGGATAAAGACACACAGAGAAAGGAAGAAAAAGGCATATAAGACACTGGAGGACAAACTTACACGTGTAAGGAATGGAGAGACAGAGACAGACATTATGTACTACATAGAACAAGAGCAAGAAAAGTGACAGAACAAGAGTAGAAGAGAAAGTGTGGAGAAGTAAAGGAGGAGGGGGTCAAGGAGAAGGATAGAGGGGCGCATGACCTCACAAGTACACATCTGTTGTGACTGTCACATGTCACTGGTCAAGAAATTATTTCCATATTCTCAGCATTACCACCCATTGTCACAGTTTCACAGCTTCAATTCACTGTGTATCACTGATGTTGTTGTGCCTCTCTTTCTTCTTATATTTTTTTTTTCTGTTCCTAGATAAACCTACACAGCTGGTATTTATTTGGGTTTCCTTTTAAAGCTTGAAAAATATTTAGGTATGTTTACCACAGTAGGTATTTGAAGACAACTTTTGTATACATACACATATACATACATATATACATATATGCATACATACATGTGTCTATTGAAACAGATTTATAATAAATGTATAATAAACACATTTATAATAAAGAATTCATAATAAATTCTTTAATTTAAATTTTAAAATATAAGCTGATTAATATACTTTTGAGGTTTAAAATAACTCATTCCTTTCCAACAGCTTCTTCCTTCTTCCAGTTCAAAACAAAAGCTGTTTTATAAGAGTAACATTCAGGAAAATGTAATGAAGAAGTTAAAGGCTGAATATTTCTGCAAACTTTTTAGTTCCTAAGGAAATAAAGAATAAAGTTGAATTCCTTTATCAGGCACTGAAAGGCTGAAATGATTCCTAGTGTATTGTCAACAGCAGTCATGGATGCCTCTTATCAGGGAACATCATCTACCTTGGAGCTTTGATGTAGAAATTGTCATGCTTTGTGTGGTGGGTGCATTGTTCTCAGTGAAGGAGATTCCCAACTCCCCTGGAAAACCAGGTTTTATATCTTCTAATTTAATAGGAAGTCCACAGCAGGTCTGGTTTTTTTGGGTTTTGTTTTTGTTTTTAAAGATCTACTTATTACTATTTTATATGCATTGTTGTTTCATCTGCATGCGCATATGTGTGAGGGTGTAGGATTCCCTGGAACTGGAGTTACAGGTGTGAACAGACATGTCAGTGCTGGGAATTGAACCCAGATCCTCTGAAGAGCAGCCAGTGCTCTTATCTGCTGAGTCATCTCTCCAACCCCCACAGAGGATCATTAACTGAGCACTGGAAGCTCCATCCTTATAGAGCTCAGGGCAATAATAACTGTTCTTTCAGTCTTGCCACGCATAATTTCAAGCACTGCCTATCTTGTTTGGCAAGCATCTTGGTTGACATGTCAGTGTTGGATATGATTTTTTTTTCCAACAATGAGTCTGCTTTAGAATAAACAACTTGTTTAAGCTGTTCAGACTATCAATGAAAGTATTAACAGTTTAATGTGAAAGCAAGCAGGTCACCAAATTTACAAGGAGTGAAGTAATTTTGTGTGTTTTTAAGCCTTCCATGATGGCACATGTTGAAATAACTTGAAGTAAAGGGAACCATTTTTATGCAAGCAATAGATAAATCCAAGACGTTTGGAGAGATAAGGAGAACAAAATGGCTCATGATCTGCAGGTTTAAAGGTCCCAGATTTCTTTGTGCCTCAATGCAAATAACCTTTTGAGCCATTATTTCCTGCTACAACTTTGTCTTTGGGTTTCAAAGGTTAATAATGATTTGGGGGTGTCTTTGACACAAAATAATTTTGCCATCTCTCTTATTTCTATTATGTGTTTTATTTTGAATATTGGCCTTTCCTTTGTAAAAAAATTACAAGAAGTACTTATTAGTATCAAAACTAATTTGGTTCCTAAATTCTCTACATAAAGTAATCACTAAAATTAGTTTTCAGAATATAGTTAACTGAGTAATATTCCATTGTTTAAATGTACCATATTTTCTGTATCCATGCCTCTGTTGAGTGATATCTGGGTTCTTTCCAGCTTCTGGCTATTATAAATAAGGCTGCTATGTACATAGTGGAGCATGTGTCCTTATTACCAGTTGGAACATCTTCTGGGTATATGCCCAGGAGAGGTATTGATGGATATTCTGGTAGTACTATGTTCAATTTTCTGAGGAACCACCAGACTGATTTCCAGAGTGGTTGTACAAGCTTGCAATTCCTCCAGCAATGGAGGAGTGTTCCTAATTCTCCACATCCTCACCAGCATCTGCTATCACCTGAAGTTTTGATCTTAGCCATTCTGACTGGTATGAAGTGAAATCTCAGGGTTGTTTCCCTGATGCATTTCCCTGATGATTAAGGATGTTGAACATTTTTTTCAGGTGCTTCTCAGCCCTTCGTTATTCCTCAGTTGAGAATTCTTTGTGTAGCTCTGTAACCCATTTTTAATAGGGTTATTTGGTTCTCTGGAGTCTAACTTCTTGAGGTTTTTGTATAAATTGGATATTAACCCTCTATCAGATGTAGGATTGGTAAAGACATTTTCCCAATCTGTTGGTTTCCATTTTGTCCTATTGCTAGTGTCCTTTGTCTTATAGAAGCTTTGCAATTTTATGAGGTCTCATTTGTCAATTCTTGATCTAAGCTATTTGTTTTCTGTTTACAAAATTTTCCCCTATGCCTATGTGCTTGAGGCTCTTCCCCATTTTATTTTCTATTAGTTTCTGTGTATTTGGTTTTATGTGGAGGTATGTGATCCATTTGGACTTGAGCATTTAACAAGGAGATACGAATGGATTGATTTGCATTCTTCTACATGCTAACTGCGAGTTGAACCAGCACCATTTGTTGAAAGTGCTGTCTTTTTTACCACTGGATAGTTTTAGCTCTTTTGTCAAAGATCAAGTGACCATAGATATGTGGGCTCATTTCTTGGTCTTCAGTTCTATTCCATTGGTCTACCTGCCTGCCCCTGTACCTATACCATGCAGTTTTGTTTTGTTTTGTTTTGTTTTGTTTTGTTTTGTTTTAATCACAATTGCTCTGTAGTACAGCTTGAAATCAGGGATGGTAATTCCACCAAAAGTACTTTTGTTGTTGCAAATAGTTTTTGCTATCCTGGGTTTTTTGTTATTCCAGATGAATTTGCAAATTTCCCTTTCTAACTCTGGGAAGAATTGAGTTGGAATTCTGATGGGAATTGCATTGAGTCTATAGATTGCTTTTCTCAAGATGACAATTTTTACTATATTAATCCTGCCAATCCATGAGCATGGGAGACCTTTCCATCTTCTGAGATCTTTGAATTCTTTCTTCAGAGAACTGAAGTTCTTATCATACGGATCTTTCACTTGCTTAGTTAGAGTCACACCAAGGTATTTTATACTATTTGTGACTATTGTGAAAGGTGTTGTTTCCTTAATTTCTTTCTGAGCATGTTTATCTTTTGAGTAGAAGAAGACCACTGATTTGTCTGAGTTAATTTTGTATCCGGCCACTTTGCTGAAGCTGTTTATCAGGTTTATTAGTTCTCTGGTGGAATTTTTGTGTCACTTAAGTACACTATCATATCATCTGCAAATAGTGACATTTTGACTTCTTCTTTTCCAATTTGTATCCCTTTGACCTCCTATTGTTGTCTAATTGCTCTGGCTAGGACTAGGATATTGAACAGTTAGGGAGAGAGTGGAAAGCCTTGTATAGTCCCTGATTATAGTGGGATTGTTTCAAGTTTCTCTCCATTTAGTTTGATGCTGATGGATGGTTTGTTATATACTGCTTTTACTATGTTTAGGTGTGGGCCTTGAATTCCTAATCTTTTCAAGACTTTTATCTTGAAGGTGTGTTGGATTTTGGCAAATTCTTTCTCATCATCTTATGAGATGTTCATGTGGCTTTTTCCTCTGAGTTTGTTTGTATAGTGGATTACATTGATGGACTTCCAAATATTGTACCATCCCTGCATCCTGGGATAAGCCTACTTGATCATGATGGATGATCATTTTGATGTGTTCTTGGATTCAGTTTTTGAGAATTGTATTGAGTATTTTTACATCAATATTCATAAGAGAAATTGGTCCGAACTTCTCTTTTTTTGTTGGGTCTTTGTGTGGTTTCTGTATCAGAGTAATTCTGGCTTCATAGAACTAATCAGGTAGTGTTCCCTGTGTTTCAATTTTGTGAAATCGTTTGAAGAGTATTGGTATTAGGTCTTCTTGGAAGGTCTTATAGAATTCTGCACCAGACCCATCTGGTCCTGTACTGTTTTTGGTTGGGAGACTATTAATGGCTCCTTCTATTTCTGAAGGGGTTGCGGTATAGTTTAGATAATTTATCTGATCCTGATTTAACTTTGGTACCTGATATCTGTCTAGAAAACTGTCCATTTCATTCAGATTTTCCAGTTTTGCGGAGTCTAGCCTTATATAGTAGGATCTGATGATTTTTTGGATTTTCTCAATTTCCATTGTTATGTCTCCCTTTTCCTTTCTGATTTCTTGATTTGGATACTGTCCCTGTGCCCTCTAGTTAGTCTGGCTAAGAGTTTATCTATTTTGTTGATTTCTCAAAAAACCAATTCCTTGTTTGGTTGATTCTTTGTATAGTTCTTTTTTTTTTTCTACTTGGTTGATTTCAGCCCTGAGTTTGATTATTTTCTGCCATCTACTCCTCTTGTGCTTATTTGCTTCTTTTTATTCTAGAGATTTCAGTTGTGTTCTCAAGCTGCTAGTGTAAGCTCTCTTCATTTCATTTTGGACACACTCAGAGCTATGAGTTTTCCTCTCAGGAATGCTTTCATTGTGTCCCATAAGTTTGGGTATGTTGTGGCCTCATTTTCATTAAACTCTAAAGTCTTTCATTTCTTTCTTTTATTTCTTTTTATCATTGAGTAGAGTGCTTTTCATCTTCCATGTATATGTGGGCTTTCTATTGTTTTTGTTGTTATTGAAGACCAGCCTTGGTCGGTAGTGATCTGATAGGATGCATGGGATAATTTCAATCTTGTATCTGATGAGGACTGTTTTGTGACTGATTATATGGCAAATTTTGGAGAAGGTACAATGAGGTGCTGAGAATAAGGTATATTCTTTTGTTTTTGGATAAAATGTTTTATAGATATTTGTTAAATCCATTTGGTTCATAACATCTGTTAATTTCACTGTGTCTCTGTTTAGTTTCTGTTTCTTGGATCTGTCCATTGATGAGAGCAGGGTGTTGAAGTTTTCCACTATTATTGTGTGTGGTACAATGTGTGCTTTGAGCTTTAACAAAGTTTCTTTTATGAATGTGGATACCCTTCCATTCGGAGCATAGATGTTTAGAATTGAGAGTTCGTCTTGATAGATTTTACCTTTGATGAGTATGAAGTGCCTCTCCTTTGAAAACATTTTGAAAACTTTTGGGTGAAAGTCGACTTTATCTGATGTAAGAATGGCTACTTCAGCTTGTTTGTTGGAATCATTTGCTTGGAAAATTGTTTGCTAGCCTTTTACTCTGAGGTAGTGTCTCTCTTGTCATTGAGGTAGGTTTCCTGTATGAAGCAAAATATTGGACACTGTTTACATAAGTAATCTGTTAGTCTATGTCTTTTTATTGGGGAATTGAGTCTATTGATGTTAATAGATATTAAAGAAAATTATTTGTTGCTTCCTGATGTTTTTGTTGCTAGAGTTGGAATTCTATTTATGTGGTATCTTCTTTAAGGTTTGTTGAAAGATTACTTTCTTGCTTTTTCTAGGGTGTAGTTTTCCTCCTTGTGTTGGAGTTTTCCATTTAGTATCCTTTGATTTGTGGAAAGATATTGTGTAAATTTGTTTTTTTTTTTTTTTTCATGAAATACCTTGGCTTCTACATCTATGCTAATTGAGAGTTTTGCTGGGTATAGTAGCCTGGGCTGGCATTGTGGTTCTCTTAGGGTCTGTATGACATCTGTCCAGGATTTTCTGGCTCTCATAGTCTCTGGTGAGAAGTCTGGTATAATTCTGATAGGTCTGCCATTATATGTCACTTGACTTTTTTCCCTTACTGCTTTTAATATTCTTTCTTTGCTTTGTGCATTTAGTGTATTCATTATTATGTGACAGTGGGAATTTTTTTTCTTGTCGGGTCTATTTGCAGTTCTGTAGGCTTCCTGTATGTTCATGGGAATATCTTTCTTTAGGTTAGGGAAGATTTCTTCTATAATTTTGTTGAAGATATTTACTAGCCCTTTAACTTGGGAATCTCCACTCTCTTCTATACCTGTTATCCTTAGGTTTGGTGTTCCCATTGTGTCCTGGATTTCCCATATGTTTTGGGTTAGGATCTTTTTACATTTTGTCTTTTCTTTTATTGTTGTGTCATTGTTTTCTATGGTTTCTTCTTCATCGGAGATTTCCTCTTCTATCTCTTGTATTGTGTTGGTGATATTTGCATCTATGGTTCCTGATTTCTTTCCTAGATTTTCTATTTCCAGCGTTGTCTCCCTTTATGATTTCTTTATTGTTTCTACTTCCAGTTTTAGATCCTGTGTGGTTTTGTTCAATTCCTTCACCTGTTTGGTTGTATTTTCCTGTAATTCTTTAAGGGATATTCGTGCTTCCTCTTTAAGGACTTCTACCTGTATTTCTTTAAGGGAGTTATTTATGTCCTTTTAAAAATCCTCTGTCAGCATCATGAGATATGATTTTAAATCCTAATCTTGCTTTTCTGATGTGTTGGGGGCATCTACAACTTGCTGTGGTAAGAGTACTTGGTTCTCATGATGTGATGCCAAGTAGTCTTGGTTTCTGTTGGTAATATTCTTGCATTTGTCTCCTGCCATCTGGTAATCTCTGGTCTTGATTTCCTTGCTATCTCTGGCTGGAACATGTTCCTCCTGTGAGTCTATCAGCACTCCTGGGAGACCAGCTCTCTCCTGGTAAGATCAGTGCACAAAGGGCTGTGGAACATTCCTACTCCCTGGGTGCAGGAAGAACCCTGTCCCAGTTCCTCTGCTGCTACTGTGGCCTGTGTGGTCCTCCCTTAGACAGTCACAGGAGCAAAAATCGAAAATCAGTACTTATTTTATTGAAAAATACAAAATTCATTAAATTAATCATGATTCTGTAATTTTTTAGAAAACACTGTGCTATTAAGACTTATGTTGGGGCTGGAAGAGATGCCTCTGTGATTAAGAGCACTGGTTCTATTCTAAAAGACCTAAGTTCAATTCCCAGCACTTACAATACTGCTCATTGCTGTCTTTAATTCCAGTTCCAAGGGATCTGACACCCTTTCCGGCCTCCATGACACCAAGCACACATGTGGCACACAGAGATAAATTTATAAAATGATATAAAGCAGTCATAAAAGATTTCAAACAATTATGTGGGAAAAATTTTAATGTGTTATATAATGACTATAAGTCATAAAAGATTATGGTAAATGCAATATATTCGTATGTATTTGTGATTATGTACACAGAAGGAGTATGGAAAGATACATTAACATGTTATAGTGTGTTTTTCTTGGTCCTTGTACTATAAATTACTTTATTTTAAATTGTTCTTTTATCCTGTTAAAAGTGGTCATTTCAGTGCTTTCCTGGTTCTTGAGAAGAGTGACTTCAGAAGTCTTACTCGGTGGTCATATTTTATTTCAGTATCAGCACTGATGTTGATATACTTAGGACTGACATTTTCACTGAGGCCCAGAAGCCATTTGTATAAATGAACATTGCTTTGCATTCTGTTTAACAAATGATTTTGAATAGAAACCCAAATTCCAAGAAATCCTGAAGATATCTACTGTACTGGCTAGCTTTGTGTCAACTTGACACAGCTGGAGTTATCACAGAGAAAGGAGCTTTAGTTGGGGAAATGCCCCCATGATATCCAGCTGTGGGGCATTTCCTCAATTAGTGATCAAGGGGGAGAGGCCCCTTGTGTGTGGGACCATCTATGGGCTTGTAGTCTTGGATTCTATAAGAGAGCAGGCTGAGCAAGCCAGCAGAACAAAGTCAGTAAAGAACATCCTTGAATGGCCTCTGCATCAGCTCCTGCGTTCTGACCTGCTTGAGTTCCAGTCCTGCATCCTTTGGTGATCAACAGCAGTATGGAAATGTAAGCCGAATAAACCCTTTTCTCCCCAACTTGCTTCTTGATCATGATGTTTGTGCAGGAATAGAAACCCCGAATAAGACATCTACCTAAGAGCATAGATAGTCTTATCTGTAGATAAAATACAAGAGGACCAGAGAGAGAAGGAGGTGGGAAGTGCCATGCCATCACTCAGATGTTTAGTGTCCTTTTGATATTTTAAGTTTCACATGTCTCTAATAAAAGATGCCACTGTACATGTTAGCAGCCTCTATCCTTTTATGTTGTGCTACTGTTTGGACTGTTGTGATTTTTATGAAAATTGTATTCTTGCCATTTCAGAA
This sequence comes from Mus pahari, assembly GCF_900095145.1. NCBI lineage: Eukaryota > Metazoa > Chordata > Mammalia > Rodentia > Muridae > Mus > Mus pahari. The sequence continues at coordinate 43,168,933 of NC_034596.1, forward strand.
GATTAATACCCTCAGATCTAATTATTGTGCTGTTGTTCTCTGGTGGTTTCTTTGTTTGCACATGGTAATTATGGATCACATTAATTGCTCATAAAACTACCATCTTTCCTTTTTATTTTGGCATATATTTCAAATACCCATTGTAACTTCCTGTCTTGAAGGTGGCAGATCTATTTCACTGCAGTACTGCAGTCAAAGTCGTTCATCTTTTGCAAAGCCCTGCACAGGGAGAGCCATTAGCAGGACATCCACACTGCTAGTTCCAGGCTGGCCTGAGTGTGGGGTGTCCACAGAATACACCTTGCCATGCCAGCATGCATCTATAGCGTTGCCATAATTGGGGACTGTATTTGTTGCTTCCCTTGGCAACCAAATGTCCCATCACAGCAAACTGATGTCTGCAAAACTGACCTTTGTGAGAGCCTTGCTATTTAGTTACCCCAGAAAGATTTACAGCATTATAGTTTGTGCCCACATAGACTACTAAATGGGAGCTATAAAAGAATGATTCTATCTTACATATCCTTTATATTTTCTGAAAGCCTCGGCAGTATTAACCAAGCAGACTTTCACATTTGAAGATCTCCTCCTGGATAACTCAGAGTTTGATGAAACCAAATCATCTTATTTAGGTGAGGTATGTATCCTGCTATCTGGTATCAATTAAATGCTTCCTCTAAATTTGGCCACCTAAAAATGACAAATGATTGCATGCAGAGTACTGAAAACAAACAAAGAAACAACAATGACGACAACAACAACAACAACAACAACAGCAAAATCAGAAATTCTGTGGGGAAAATCCAAACTACATAGTAATTCAAATCACGTCATCTGCAAATAGTGAGAATTTAATGAGTATCGTATTAAAAATACTCTCTCATTCCTAGTGATAAAGCACAAATTTTCCCAGTACTTGGGTTTTTATGCTTCCTCTGGAGAGTGTCCGCAGGGAAAGGTATCATCCTCAGTGTGAAGGGGAAGGGCTCAGGCCATGCCTAGAGCGGCCCAGGAGTTCTTGGAAGCTTAAGTGCAAGGCTTCATTTGTGAACTCTGACTGCAGAGTCTCTCTATGGTATTCTGAACAGACCAAGGATTGTTCCTGGAGGGAAGGGCATGGGGAAGTGTGCCACAGAGCACTGAGGAATGAGTAGATAGAAGGACCTGAGCTCATTGTAGGTAGCACAATTGTAGGCTACCGTGGTCTGTTCTAGAGGCCTGTCCTATGAAGACAATGGAGAGCCCAGAGCAGAAGTAGTGGCCACTGCAGTTCACAGTTCTGTCTCTACTAATAAAACTGAGTAGCCATCAGCCTGCAGTGTGTCCATTATTCAAAACTTTATCAAATTTCAACCAGTGATTTAAAAACAAACAATAAAAAAAAATGTGAGCCTATCTCCCTTTTCCCATAATAGTAGAGTAGTTTTTGAGTTTTCTAATTTTTAAACATACTGTTAAATACCACTCAATTAATTCCTGTTCTGCTTTTGAATTGGTCTTTGGCTATATCATGTTATACACTTAATATTTGTATTTTACTTTAGTTTTGAAAAAGTAGTACATTTTTATAGTATTAAAATGTGTCTTAGATTCTTCAAAATATTAGTAAAAGCCACAAGATTTTCACACAAAAAGAAGAATATACAAGTACACAATAAGAAAAATAACCATTGAAACAATTTTGCTAAAGATATACTGAGAAGCATTGCACTCACTTCTGTCTTCTCTGTCTCATTTCCTATCCCCACAGGCTCTAGAAAGAGTCAATACCTCCTATGTCAATTTAGGTTGGGCAAGTCTACATTGGCATAATTTCAACCAATATTGCAATTAGTAGTTTGTGTATATGACATTTCTTCTTCTATTGGCAGAATATATTTCGATAAGTGGGATTGCTGCACCAAATGTAAAATATATTTGTCACTTTATTAAATACACCAAAATTGCCCCAGTGGGTCAAATGATAAATGCACTTGCCATTTTGTGAAATAAGTCAAAAGCTGTCCTCTTTAGATATTCCCACTGTAAATGCATGAAAATGCCCCCTTTGTACTACATGGGGATGAATTATGTTAAAACAAATTTTGTAAAACCAACAGGCAAAAACGTATGTCAGTATAGCTCAAATTTGTATGCTGTCCCTATGAATGAAACTGGGTATCTTCTTAGATCTTGATTAAAAGTATTAGGTAGAGTTCAGAGCCAGACTGATCTGATTGTCCCATCCTGTAGCTGATGCTCACAGGCAAGTATGTCAGGAAAATGGTGTGAGATGACGACTTGTTGAAATTACAGAGCTAATAAACAACAGTGTTTAGAGTAGTGCCCCACACATAGTAGGGTCAGATTTTTTTTTTTTTTTTTGAAGGTGACCAATGCAGACAAAGCTTTATCTTCAGGAGAAGAGATTTTTACCAAGTTGGACTCACAATACACCCTAACTGCCCCTGTAATCAAGAGGGAGTATAAGTGCGTCCAGCAGTTTTTAACTGCTCAGCCTTAGCTCTGACCAGACATAAAACAAGAGTGCTGTTTTCATAAGGTCACAGGGTAAAGCCCAGGCCAACCAGAGGAAGCAGAGACTTTCACACAAGACACTATCAAAGCCTGTCTAAGACTTGCCTCCAAAGCGCCTCTGATCATCTATAAATGCTTCCTGTTTGCCCAGTCATGTCTGGGCAGCTTCATTTCCGTTCCTGTCAGTCCATTCCCAGGGAGTGTCTCATTTCAGAAGCTGTCATTTCTTGGTGCTTCCTGAACTGCTAACACTAGATTTTTTTTTTTCCAGTTCCCAGTTCTGCTGAGCACATTGAAGAGTTCCAGAAAAGATTTGCTGCTCACATCAAGTCTGAGCCATGGTTAAGTAAGCCTGAGTCATGTTAATGCTCAGCTTGTTGTCTGTGAGTGATCTGAAACACAGCTTTAATAAGTGTTTATGGTTTGTTCCTTTATCTTGTTTTCTCTGAAAACTCTAAGCCAGTCTTCTACTAGTCCCCAAGCCAGAACCAATAGGACAGTTCCTACATATTTTATTTAAAGATCTGTTCAGAGTTTCAGCTTCTCTGAATTTTTTTTATAATATTCAAGACAACGTAAAGTAAATGGATGACTTTGTTAAGAAACCTCTGCATTTCTGTCCAAGGGCTTGTTCTTGTAAGCTAGATTTTCTGTATTGCAGAATGCTGAGGGCTCTGGAAAGTCCAGGTGCCTGGACTCTCTGTATTCCTTGTTGCCACAAAGCTTCTGTTTATGCCTTCAAAAGTCCCACAAATACCAGAGAAGGAGTTTATGACCTGAAATGTCTGCTAAATATTTTGTCTCCATAGTTTATTTAGCTCTGAGAAAGGGGCAGGGACAGGATATTAACAATATGGGAATTAACTGGATATCAGAAAGTTTTCTTTCAATTTTCACTCCTTACTTTTCTCTAACCATCTAGAAAATTTCTAAAAGTTGTGTGTGTGTATGTCGCAAGATTCATGAGAGCAGGTGATAGAAGAGGCAAGGCGGAAGTGTCAGATTCTCTGGACCAGAAGTTACAGATGATTATAAGTTACCTGACATGGGAGCTTGAAACCAAACTTGAGTCCTTACAACGCTCTTCACTTCTGAGCTAGCTCTCCAGTACCCCTCTCATGGATAATTTTGATTATTTCCATTGTGCTAGGCAGAGGCTGCACCGACAGACACATTTTCTAACTAAATACTAATCTCCCAGAGGCAGCCAGGATTCCAACAATTTAAACAATTTTACTGGATACAGAAAAATTCATGGATGCCTCCCAAAGTCTTATCACCAATAAATAGTGAAATCAATTGAACTTAGAGCCCTGCTACATGAATAAGGAGTTCTTTATTCATGTGTAATATTATTTTGTTGTGGAAGAAAATTAAACACATGAATAACTCATCTGATGGCTCCTGATATGTGCACTCACATTAGACAAGTGGACAGGAGGGCAAGCAGTATTATACAAGCTCAAAGAAGGCTAAGATTTGGTTAAGAAGGAGTTGTGATGACATCACTTGGTGTGTAGTCAAGCTATGAGGTTTGCAGATCCTTCAGGTTTAGTAACAACAGTAACTAGTAGATGTCTTTGTCATGTACTCTATACATTTACTATTCTGAGCCTGACAATACATAAAGAGCGTGGACTGTATTATCTCAGCCTTATGTAGGAGATCTGAAGACACACTGAGGATTTGCCAGGTGGCTAGAAGGTTAGGCTAAGAGCATTTCCAGAGCAATTGTGTCAGCACTCCTTTACCAGATGTCCTTGGTTGTGTCCTTTGATGCTGAACAGACACATCAGACCCCTGGATAAATACATTTTCTGTCTACAATACTGGATTTCAATGGCAGATTTAATTCATAGCTTTGACTACCACAAAACTATTGTTTCAAAACAAAGTTAGTATTAATTAGAAAATCACAATATAAAATTTGTTTTTAAAGAGCAAAACAACTTCTCAGTGGAACAGTAGTAAGACCATGATTTAAGTAGAGTTAGAAACTGCTTTCTAAAATTCTTCTTTACCTTTCAAAATGTTACATACACATATGATAGGGATGCAATCACTTATGGCAGGATCCATTATATAAATATATTTATGACTTCCAAATTCTTTATTCTAACACACATACTCAGGCCTTTGGTTTTCACAGTGATTATTTCATAAGACAATATGTTTCCAGTAGATGATGTCAAGGAATATTATTTTGTCTTTTGTCTGCTATTCTTTGTTGGTCTCATCTCTAGTAATCCATCCACCACAACAACATGACTTGGAGAGTACTAAAGGAAGAGAAAACAATTAGAAGATGGTTAATTACTGAAATAACCCATTACTTTCTATGATTAATAAAGACTTGTTATCTAGTATAGAAGGACAGAGATTTTTAAAAAAAGGTGAAGGCTAAATACATATGTTTCTTTGTTTGATTTAAGAACAGAGGGTTCTTTTCTCCTTTTTCCTTTCTTTTCTTTTTTTCCTGTTGACTTCACAAGGTAAGGCATAGAAGAAACATACTAGAGAGGTTTCATAAAACAATTCAGAAAAGCACTGCTTTTTTTCTCTTCCTAAATTATGATCCTATTCTCTTCTCAGCTTGTACAATTAGGAAGAACCTTTTATGTCATGGTTACTCAACTTGGGCTTCATGGATCTACAAAAGAAATATGGATTCTGTCCAATCAGCTTCGCATCTGAAGGCACTTCTATTTCACCTTATAGCTGAGTTATATAAAAATTACCAAAAACATGTTCATAAAGTTTGTTTTCAAAATATATAATCATCATGACATTAAATTGGTGGGTGTGAGTATTATGGTATGCATATATGTGTATTTTATTTATAATACATCTTTTTGTTTTGTTTTTATTCATTTCTTGTTTTTCTTTTATTGAAAATAGATTTTTTTCTCCCAACCTAATATGTCTGGATTACAGTTTCCCTTCCTTTTATTCCACCCAGTTCTTTCCTATCTCCCCTCTCTTCTGTATCTACTTCCTTCCTGTCTCTCATTAGAAAACAAGCAGGCTTCTCAGAGATAATCATCAAATAAAATATAATAAGATAAAAACTAAAACATCAGATTTGGTCAAGTCCAGCATGCAGACAGAAAAGGGCCCAAGAGAAGGTATAATAACGAGAGACCCACTTGTTTGCACACTAAGGAATACCCCCTAAAACCCTAAACTGAAAACCATAATACGTATGCAGAGGAGCTGATGCAGACCCATGCATGCTCGCTCAGTCTCTGGGACTTCAGAAGAGCATTGATCATGGTGATTTAGAGGCTGTATTTTCTGGATATCCTCCATTCCCTCTGGCTTTTATCCTCTTCTGGTCCCGGGGGAAAGGGTATTGTACATATAACTTTTTAAATTGCAGGTAGCTTAGGGAACTATTCAACTCTTCTATCAATTACAGATGAAGAAGAAATCAATTTTGGTCCAAATAACAATAACTGTATCATCATTTTAAAGCTTTTAAAACTATTGATTCAATGATTGCAAGATTGTTTTTTATCTTTGACTTAGGTTCCTATAAAAATGTAAACTATAAAATGATATTTTCCAATAGTGCAGATAAGCTCTAGATAAATTTGAATGTTCAAATATTGTTGGGTAGTGGTTGTGCATGCCTTTCTTCCCAGCAGTTGGGAGGCAGAGGCAAGCAGATTTCTGTGGGTTCAAGGTCAACCTACACTGCAGGTAGAATTCCAGGACAGCCAGGGAAACATTGCAGTTTGTGAGGGAACAGGAACAACTAACTTGAGATAAAGCTACTGTGTATGCCCTTTAATGTGCTGCAAAGCATCGGCTAGTGCTGCTGACAGTGTGGAAGGCCATTGCACCCTTAGCAGGGAGTGGAAATGACAGAGGGGGCTTCTAAGAGGACTAGTGGCTTATGCCCAATACTTACCAAGCTTGGAATTGAATGAGAATTACTTCATTTTATTTATTCAAGAAATTAAGTTATGATTTACACTTGTGTGTTATTCTATCCAAATACAATTTCTAGTTCTTTAAAGGTTCATATTCATTCTCTGTCCGGTCATGCTATCCTGTAAACAGTATTCAGTCACAAGAATGCTTCAATCTCTATGCTCTTGCATTATTGAACACTCTGAATATTCCCCAGGCCTACTCACTCTGAAAATACTTTTCTACCATATGCAACTGTCTGAGAAAATCTACTTGTATGCAGTAGATTGCTGTTATTCATTATTCATTACAACATTATTTAGTTGAACAACATACCATAGAAAACTTGGTTCTGTTGTGGGAAATGTACAAACTCAGAGAACTAAATTATTTTACTATAAATGCTTTAAAAAGAGCAGGCTTTATGGTCCTCATTATTTCCTCTGTGCTGAGGAAACAAGTTTTCTCCAATGGAAAATAAGCCATAAAGGCAGAAGCTATGTGATACAGTGTATTCAATAAAAGTTGGAGGTCTAGATTCTGCTAGCAACACAGTAAATGAATACGGAAATCTCATTAAAAGTTTTACAATTGACAATCAATAAGTATTTAGTGAGTAGTCACTATGTTCCAAGAACTGCTTTAGTTTCAAGAAATACAAATTTTATCACCCATAAAATGTGGCTGCCCTATACCCTTGATTGATATTCCTCCACATGTTGAGGTAAAGGACATTTTTAACAAGATATAACTCTAACATGTTGTTGTTTCTCTTTGCTACAAGAGGAAGTCCTACAAGAAGAAGGAAGGTTCCTATATTTCTTTGGGCAGTATTAAGTAATTATATACCCAATCAAAACCTATACAATATTATAAACCATTAGGTATAAAATATTTTCCCCACTTCAACTTCCCCATGTCTCTCCTGACTTTGATGTGCAGGAAAATAAATAACTATTTTCTTACCATAGGCTGATTTGACCTACAGAAAATGTAAAAATATTCTGCCTTGAAAGTTCTAGTTGTACAAATGACCCCCAAATAATAACTATTTTTTTATATATTTTATTTTTGCATGTGTGGGGGTGGGAGGGGGTAAGTGCATACATGCTCATGAGATCTCCATGTAGCCTGAGCTTTTGACTCTTGTCCTCTGAGTTAATTGTTTTTGAAGGTCGTCTAAAAATTTTTAATTTTGAGTCTGAAACTTCCGGTGATTAAATATGGCTGGGTGTGTGTCGTAGCTAGCAGAACACTTGTCTAGCATACAGAAGACTGTGGTTACAATCAGCACGGCTTAAAAGCAAGGCATACCGATGCTTTTCCTGATATTACTTGAACTATGCAGAACATTGTTGTGTGTTATTATATTACAGTTTTGCAAATTGTTAGCATGAGAGGAACCTGGGAATGCAGTATAACAGACTTCTTTGTATGACTAAAAAATTGCATATAAATTTATAAATTATGTCAATAGACAGCACAAACATAGGCAAATGCTATGTTTTCTAATTAGCTTTCCAGTATGACTGATATATATCAGAGCAGAGAAAATTTTGCAAGATGGGGAAGGTGAGGTGTAGCTCAGTGGTACAGAGCTTGCCCTGCACGCACAAGGGTCTAGGTTCAAACGTCAGTATTGAAGAACAGGGAAGCCCCCAAAACAAGTGTAAAACTGAAGTTCATATTGAAGTTGAGCTTAAAGTTTACATACATAAATTAGTTGAGATCAAAATAATGAATGTTGAAATTCATTAACTACAGCCAAACGTGTCTTAGATTCATGTGCCTTGGGCAGATACATATTTCAGAAATGACAGTCATTTAAAGCATGTAAATGAAGTAGATTTTAAACCAGACTTGAAATCACTATTTCCACAAATGTGAAGCTAACATTTTCAAACTAATAAAATATAATGTCATGGTTTTTTTTATTAAAATATTGTAAATGATAATGTCTCAGTGATTGTAAAAGCATTTTGAACTAAAAAAGAAATAACATAAGGTTATGATTAGTTGCATATAACCTTGTGCTGTCATAACTACAGTCATTTATGGGGAAGACAATATTCAAGTATATTTTTATTAGGATGTTGACATGTTTTCATTGACTTAGTACCTAATAGAAATGTACAGAACACCTTTTTCTTCAAGAGACAGTGTGACTGACCTGAAATAAAAGGCATTTGTTTCCCAGTCTCTGTGTCTGCCCATTGCATCCACACAATTTGCAAACTGCTGTGCATGGCGCAAGATCTCGCTTGGTCTAACTCTCCTTATCTTCTCCATTATTATCTCAGACCATGTTCTCCTTCCCTTCACCATCCCCTTGTTTTCAGCATGCTCACCTTTTCCCATTCCTTTGACAGTGTTCTCCTGTGTCAAACCAATATTGCAAATGGTGTTGACTTGACTTTGTTCTTATATTTGTTCTTTGTCACCTTGTACACCCTCATATATTAAGGATCTCTATGTATTAGGCTAATATTTTCTGTAGTAGTGCTGCATATTTAACGGGATTAACTGACATACACTCATCACAATGTGCCTAAATTCAGTTTTCTGCATTCCTCTATGGTATCTATTACTCTTTATGAATCAAAGATCTTACCTCTGCTTCTTTCTCAAGGATGTAAGTTCTTTGTCAAAAATGACAAAGGTTATATGTCTATGTGCCTCTGGAAATTTGGCTGCCTATATTATGTTTTGAAACAATAACACATGTTTGTTAAGGGTTAAGTGTAAACAAATTTAAGATGTTTCTCCTGAATATAAGTAAGTTTATGTAGTTTCACAATGCTCTATTAAAAATATTCCTTTAACCCTATTTTATAGGTAATAACCTGAAGGATTCCTAATATCAATATTGTAACTGAAAAAAAAATAATAATAAGTGGCAAAAGTAGAGTTTAACCTGGAAAGTTTAATTGTGTTACTAAGTTGGAATCTCTAAGATGAACAGTGTCTTTGAAATGTATGTTCAAATGTAAGAGTGTCCAATCACTTTGGTGTGTGTGGAGGTGAGCTGCTTTCAAGGAGGGCTCAGTACAGATCTAATTAACATTAACATCTTGAGATGGAATTGTTATAGATTAAAATGAAACTTACACAGAATACAGTGCTTTATAAGAAAATTAAAACTGAAATGATACTAGCAGATATGAGAAATGTAGAATGTTAAGGGAGAGGCCAATCCATTACAATAAAGTGAGCTTTAATTTTTTTAAATGGGAAATTGAGGCAAAAATTTGGATTATTCTGGCACAAACCAAGGAGTGTTAGTAGATACTAGAAACTGTGAGAGCAAGGAATACTGTTCTTGAGAACTTCCAGAATAATCATGGCTATAGTAACAGTTTGATAGTGGCATTATGTTCTCCACAAGTTGAGAAAAAAATTCTGGTATTTGAAAGAAGGAAAGAAACCCTTTGGAATTCTTTTAACAAGGAATTATCCTGATGACAAAACCAAAGACACAGAAGAAAGAAAGTTTCACAGTAGTAACTCTATTTAATGTAGATGCAAATTTCTCAACAAAATGTTCTTTACCCTACAGTACATCCTAGACCATACTATATGCCATTTATCAAGTGAAAAATTTCCCAGAAATTCACGGGTATTTTCAAATACTCAAATTTGTAAGCATGGTACATCATTTCAACAGAATGAAAAATAAAAGCCATATTATAACCTCAACTCAAAAATATTTGACAAAATTCAGCATTTCTTCATAATAAAACCTTGAACAATTTGGTTTAGAACAAGTATAAATCTACAAAATAAATGTTACTTATAACAAGCTCATGGCCAACATTTTTCTGAATGGGTAAAACTGAAAGTATTCTCTCTAAGATCCGAGAAAAGATAAGGTGCTCACTTTTGCCATGCTTTTTCAACAGTATTGAAAGTCTTAGCCAGAACAGTGAATTGGGAGAAGAAATAAGAGATAACAGAATAGAAAAGGAAGAGTTAAATTTACTCTCAATGACAGAAGAATGCAAAAAATTGTTAGAACAGATAAACCTGTTGGCTGATATGACAAAACAAGTGTTTTTATGTACCAATAATAAAATTACTGAGAAAGAAAGAAAACAAGTATAACTCATAATAGCGACAAAATCAAATGGGTAAAAGTTATAAGGAGCTATAGAGATATCTCAGTCAGTAGTGTTTGCTAAGGAAGCATTTCATCCCCAGAGCCATTGTTTTAAAATAGTTGTCACTGGGCATGTGGATAAATTTCACAGTCAGCCTAATTTAGTTATGGAGCTCCAGGTCAGAATGAGACTCTGTCTCAAAAACCAAGATTGATGGGTTTCAAGCATTGACACACACACACACACACACACACACACACACACACACACACACACACGCANACACACACACACACACACACACACACACACACACACACACACACACACACAAACTGAGGTAAGTAATGAAGGGAAACTACAGTGGAAAATATAAAGTACCTATGGAGAAAAAAGAACAAACCCACATATACACAAATACATATTCATATTAAAGACCGTCCATTTTGTGGATTGGATAATTAAAAATTTCTGCAAACCCATACAACCCCGGAGAAGCTTCAGTGCATTGAATATCAAAATATCAATACCATTCTTCATAGAAATAATATTCACAAAAAGCTAACATTTGTAGAGAACCATAACAATCCTGAATATACAAAGATTTTCAGAGAAAATTCAAAACAGGAATATTATAATACTTTGTTTCAAAATATTCTGTAAAGGGGTAGTAATTAAAGCTAGGGGAGATAGCTTAAGACCTCTGTGAAGGCAGATAATTGGAAATGATCTCAAATAGGTAGATTATAAAAGCAATGAATTTGTGAAGATGATTGCATGAACTAAAATGCTTGCAAAATAGAAAAAAGGTATTTTTAAAATATTGAATTGAGAAGAGATTGATATACACAAGTAAAAGGAACAGCATAAAAAATAAGTGATGTGACGTATAGATAACCTGAAATGGAACAAATGACTTAAAGGGGGACTTATTAAATTAATAAAGATAAATTGGCAGCAAATATATGAAAAAATGCTCTATGTGACAATTTGTTGATAAATACAAATTAAAACCATGATGAGACAGATTAGAGTCAGAATGATATAGACATGTCAAAGAGGGTGGATGGAAGACTACAAGGTGTCAACCTCACACACAGAACTACAGGCAATTAGGGAATGCTGAAAACAGGAGAAATTGATTTCCCCAGGGAAGAACATACTACTTGATTATTTAATATCAAATGATCAGCCATGAAAACACACACACACACACACACACACACACGTAGCATTGTGTAGACTGTACTTAGGGATATATGTAAGTACATATATGCAAATAACAATAATTTTTCTTTTACGTTTTTTTCAATATATCCTAACTATAGTTTCCTCTCCCTCCATTTCTCCCAGTCCCTTTCCCCACCTTCCCACTCCCCAAGATATACTTCTCCTCCTTTGTTCTCTTCAGAAAAGGACAGACAGGCCTTCCAGGGATATCAACAGAACACAGAATAACAAGATAGAATAACTAGGCACAAACCCTCATATCAGGAATGAGGAAGGCAACCCAATAGGAGGAAATGGTCCCAAGAACAGGCAAAAGAGTCAGAGACACCTCCATTCCCAATGTTAGGAGCCCCACAAAAATGTTAAGATATAACCATAACATACATGCAGAGGACCTAGTGCAGATCCATGGAGATTTCATAACTGTGGTTCTAGTCTCTTTGAGCCCCTATTGGTCCTGCTTATGACCTCCCTGACTCCTAAAATTCTTGCTCCCCTCTTCTGCGGGGTTCTGTAAGCTCCAAGGGGAGGTACACATGGAGATCTCCAATTTGGTCTCTGTTCGCCTAATGCTTGTCTGTAGGTCTCTGCATCTACTACCATCGGGTGCCATCAGAAGTCTCTCTGATGACTATTGAGTTAAGCACCCAACTATGAGTATAACCCAATATCATTAGGAATCATTTTATAGATTTCCTTTCCTATCTTAAGTCTTTGTGGTATCCATCCTTTTGTTTATGGTCATCCAGGAAGTATTAAACATGCCCTTTCATGGCATGAGCCTCAAATCTGACCATTCATTAGTTGGACACTTACACAAGTTCTGTGTCTTCATTCCCCCAACATATCTTGAAGTCAGGATTGATTGTAAAGATTTTTTGGCTGGGTTGCTATACCAGTCCCATCACTGAAGTTGCCTAGTAACAGAAGATGACTTCATATCCTCTATTACTAGAAGTACTTGCTGAGGGTCACCCTTGTAGAATGGTATTATTTACTGCACTTTTTCTACATACACCCTTCCAAATGCCTTCTAATTCCAGTCATCTCTCCCCTTACATTCTCCCTCTATTCTTCCCCACACCTAATCACTCCTGTTATTATTTCCAGCTGGCCAAGTTCACCTGTAAAAATCTATTCTATTTCCTTTCCCCAGGGAGAGCCATGTACCCCCTGAGAGCCCTCCTTGTAGTAAGAATAAGAAATAAAAGGGGTGCCATGAATTTGAAAGAGAGCAAGGAGACATATGAGATGATTTGAAGGGAATAAAAGGGAAGGGAAATTATGTAATTACATTGTAATCTCAAAAATAAAATAAATAATAAAATAAGATAATGAATGTTGGTGCAGGTATGAAAATGAGAAATGCTCTCCACTGTTGGCATGATCCTTCATAGAGAAATATGGAATTTCTTCACTATAAAGCAAAACTAGAAACATGACTCCCATATGACCTCCAATCTCACTTTATATATCTGAATGAAGGGAAGTACATCATCCTGACTGCTATGTTGTTCGCAAAAAAACAAGAGGTGAAACTAACTCAAGTATCCATCAAATGATGAATGAATAAAAAATGTGGTGTATATTCATAAAGAAATGCTATTCCTTTCTATAATGATAAAATCTGTCATTTTTCAGCCAGGTGAAAATGGATGCTATTATTGCTAATTGAGCTATGCCAAATACAGAAACACAAATACAGGATGCTGTCACTCATATATAAAAGGTGACCTCATAGAAGTTGAAAGTAGGAGGATGATTATTACACATTGAAGAGAATATGGGAAGGTAGTGGAGGAGAGAAGATAGCTAAGAGGTACAGGTACATAATACAGCTGCATGAGAGAAACAACTTCTAACGAAGTAGGAAGATCTAGGACTATAAAGCTCAGTGGTGGAATGTTTGTTTGGTCCACACAAGAACCCCCCATGCTATATATATATTATGAGATTTGTAGCATAGAGGATTTTAAATGTTTCAACATGCACACACACAAAGGTAAATGTCTAAGTTGATCTATGATAGTGGTATGGTAATTTATTATCATTGGTACATAGGATTTATACATATGTGTGTAAAGATGTATAATTACTATGTGTCAAAAATAAGCATTTTCTCCATGTTTCTGTTATATGAAACCATGAAATTTACAGATGTGTATTACAGTAGCCTTGCTACTAAATTTCCAATTCATTTTGATTTTAAAGCAATTCATTAATGATCTTTAAGTGAATGAATGAAGGAATGCATCTTTTAGTCTATGTTCTAGGCATTACTGTGAACACTCCAAACAAAACATTAAACTCTCCTGTTCCCTCTGCTGTCTCATTCCACTTTCTGAGTATTCTTACGCTGATACTCTGTTCTCTTGTTCATCACTACACTACAGCATACCCCCACCACACAGTGGTCATATTACGTTCATAATCACGTACATAGAGCAGGGAACATGTTCTCAGCTTGTTTGTTTACTCTATCACAATTTGGGATTTTCTGCCTATAGAATGGGGCCACCTGCAGTGGGAGGATCTTCTCAGCTTAATTATTGTTATCAAGACAATCCCCACTGCAGACACATCCACAGACCAACATGAACTCAACTCGATATAGTCAATGTTTCATTCAGCACCAAGTGGTTCTTGACTGTGTCAAGGTGACAACACTGACTGTCCCAGGAATTTTTTATTGTTTCTTTTTCTGCAAGAACTTTCCTGAAAAAGGCACCTATGACCTTCAGTAGTTCTCTCTCTCTCTCCCCGTCTCTCTCTCCATCCCTCCTTCTTCTCTCTGTCCCCAAATCTGTGTGTATGTGTGTTTAGTGTGAATGTGTGTTTGTGTGTACATGTAGGTGTGTGTGTTGGTATGTATGGTGTATACATGGTATATGTGGTATATGTGTTAATGTGTATATATGTGTGGTATATTATGTATGTTTAATGTATATGTTATATATATATATATATATATATATATATATATATATATATATATATGTGTGTGTGTGTGTGTATGTGATGTGTGTATGTCTGTATGTATGTGCTATGTGTCTATTGTGGTATGTGTGGTGTGTGTGTATTATTAGTATGTGGTGTGTGTAAAAGCAACCTTTATTCTCCAACTGCAATTGTCATGTTGGAGAGGTACTGTTAAATAAGCTCACCTTTTCTAGCTGTTTCTGAACTTTGTCTAGCTTGTTCAACTCAGCTGTTCTGGCTCAAACTCCTCTCTAAGCTATGACTCAACCAGGTTTCTCTCAATGTCTAACTGAGGTGCTCCGTTTGGCCTCGGTTAATCTGTTAATCTTCTGACTCTTTCTCATTCTCTGGCACGTTCTGTCTTCATCTGCAACATGTCTCTGTTTAACTGTCCTATCAAAACTGCTTCCTCCTCTTCCTCTTACTCCTCCTCCTCTTTCCCTCCCCCTCTACCTCTCCTTCTCCCTCTCTCCTCCACTCTCTGCTACTCACTTAAGTAGCCTCTCTTCCTCTACTATTCTCATGAGAGTTAGTCATATCCTGTCTCTGCTGACTCATTCTGTAAAATCTTTCTCTGGTTTATCACTTTGTCTGCCCCTCAAATAGATAGCATTTTCAAGTATTCTTGCTTCATTATACAAACTAAATTTACCTTGAGTGTTAGGGATTAAAGGTGTGTACTTAGAACCTGTCTGTCCTCCAGCTCGATCACACAAACTTAGGTCTTTGGATATGATCCCTTATAAGAGAATCCATGCTGCTGGTTTAAAATCCCTCTACAGTGTGTGTGAGGGGCAGGGGTTGGTATGCTGTGTGTGTATGTTTGTTTGGAGTATGTGTTGTATGATTAAAAGCATATGTGTTTGCACCTACATGCAGAGGAAAGAGGAAGATGTTTAGTGTTGTATTCTACTGCTTTCTGCTTTACTCCCTCAAGACAGGGTTTTTTCCTCATCTGAGAGAGGCTTTTGTTTCTGTCTACTATTAATGTGGAGTTATAGGCATCTAGTCATGACCATATTTTTTTTTTTACTTTTTTTCTTTTCTTTTTTTTTAACTTATTTTATTAGATATTTTCTTCATTTACATTTCACATGCTATCCCAAATGTCCCTTATACCCTCCCCCACCCTGCTCCCCTGCCCACCCACTCCCACTTCTTGACTCTGGTGTTCCCCTGTATGGGGCATATAAAGTTTGCAAGACCAAAATGGTTGTTGGGGTTCCAAACTCAAATCCTTATGCTTGTGTGAAGAATTCTTGTCACCAAACCATCTCCAATCCTTTGAATCTTTACGCAAACTTCACACCTCAGAGGAGTTTCCTTGATTTCCTTTTCAACAATTCCAACACACTACTCCGCATCGATTTGTTTCCCTCTGCAAATTTCCTTAGCACTTCTCACCTTCTAATGTAGTACACATTTTAAACTTTAATCTAATTTGCTGTTAGTGTACTTTTAAAATATTATTCCTGTAGGTCAAAGACTTGTGTCTATTTTGTAAAGACTGTATCACCAAAGCCTATTATGAGGCCTACCAAAAGACAGGATGATGAATGATTGGAGTGTTTTGGATAGAGAATGTTTAGTCCTGCCTCAGAGATTACCTCAGCAAGACTCTCTGCTGTGAGCAAGACAAGAATAAGTCTTGGGCTATTTGTGTGTGTGTGTGTGTGTGTGTGTGTGTGTGTGTATGTGTGTGTGTGTGACCTTGACACAAACTAGAATCATCTGGGAAAAAGGAACTTCAACTGAGAGATGAATTCATAAGATTAGCCTGTAAACAAGTCTGGTTGTAAGCAAGTCTCTTGAGCATTTTCTTGGTCAAGAAGGATGGATGAGGCCCAGCCTATTATGGGAGGTGCTATCCCTGAGCAGGTGGGTCCTGAGTTTTATATTTACAAAAAGAAGGAAGGAAGGGAGGGAGGGAGGGAGGGAGGGAGGGAGGGAGAAAGGGAGAAAAGAAGGAAGGTAGGAAGGAAGAGAGAGAAAAAGGAAGGAAGGAAGGAAGGAAGGAAGGAAGGAAGGAAGGAAGGAAGGAAGGAAGGAAGGAAGGAAGGAAGGAGGCTGAGAACACTATTGGGAACAAGTCAGTAAGCATCACTCCTCAGTAGGCCCTGATTCAGTTCCTACCTTCGTATTCCTGCCCTGCTTGAGTTCCTATTGCATTCTGTTAGGGATGGGTAAACTGTGAGGCCAAACCTACATCTTGGAACCAGTTTCAATCTTAAAAGAAGAAAAGCCTGAGAATTTGACCTGCAAATAAACCCAAGCTTCACACAAGTACCAAGAAGGACACCACAGCTTGTCCTTGGCCAGGGTTACTCCCTAGCTACTTCCTAGCAACAGTTAATCAAAGATTAGTCCAATTGCTTCAGATGCACTTTCAGACTATTTGTGATTATTCGGAGTTGGTCTTGCTTCAGAACACCCACCTCTCTGCTTACAATAGTCATACAATTAGATGCTTGGCAGGATGGACGTACCCTTTTACACTCACATTTCCCATTAAACCTTGTCCTGATAAGAATTCAGATCTGCTGCACCAAACTGTCCTGCAGGTTGTCAGTGAGTAAGCCCAAACTCAAATTTGTAATAAAGAGATCCTAATGTAATGACATCAAAGTCAGCTCCTCGGTGGTCTTTTGGGGTCCATTAACACTTCCAGGCACAACAAAACCAAAAAACTCTTTCCTCCCAAGTTACTTTTGGATATGGCGTTGTCTCATGGTAACAAAAAAGCAAACTAGGACAGGTCTGAAGAAGAGGCTGCCTCAGTATCCCGGAGATTCTCAGCATGGACTGCCCAGCTCTGCTGGGACAGAATGCCTATTCATGTTGAGATGCTTGAGCTGGAGTTATCCTAGTATATTCCAGCAGACAACTCGAGGTAGCTCTGGCAAATGGTCATAGAAATTCTGAGGATAAAGACATTTTCATGTCTAACAAAGCATAGCTATAGATAACCTCAAACCAACAGGCATCTTCTGCGATGAAAGAGCTTGCAGGCAGTCAGCCTGGAGAAATCTGCCCGCTCATGGAAACAGTCACCTAAACTGAATTAGGGATGCAGGCAGAACTTCAGACTCTGGTTACGGAGGAAGCCATAAAGCTGAAGGCTAATTTCTTTTCAGTATACATGCACGTTATGTAATGATTAAATCAAGCTTATCTGAATATCTTGCACCTTAAGACATCATCATTTCTATGTGATATACTTTTCCAAATCCTCCCTTATAACCATTTGGAGGTATACAGTACAATAGTGTTAACTTTAAGCACACCACTCATGTCTAGATAGCCGACTACAGTGACATGTTTGGTGATCCCAGCATGGTAAGACAATTGCTTGAAACTCACCATAGCAATGTAGCAAAACTTTGTTTCCTGGCAAACACAGAAGTGGATGCTCACAGTCAGCTATTGGATGGAACACAGGGCCTCCAATGGAGGAGATAGAGAAAGTACCCAAGGAGCTAAAGTTCTGCAACCCTATAGGTGGAACAACAATATGAATTAACCAGTACCACAAGCGCTCATGTCTCTAGCTGCATATGTAGCAGAAGATGGCTTAGTCGGCCATCATTTGGAAAGAGAGGCCCCTTGGTCTTGCAAACTTTATATGCCCCAGTACAAGGGAACACCAGGGCCAAGAAGTGGGAGTGGGTGGGTAGGGGAGCGGGGGGAGGGGAGGGTATAGGGGACTTTCGGGATAGCATTTGAAATGTAAATGAAGTAAATACATAATAAAAATTGGAAAAAAAAGACTTTGTTTCAAAACATACTAAGAAAATGATATATTCTCACCTATTAAAAGGAATGAAATTGCATCCTCAGCCAACACACTCTTGGACTTAGAGCCATGGTGGTAAGGGAAATAAACTAGGCACAAAAAGACCAACATGATCTGACTCATGTGAAATCTAAAAGAGTTACGTGCTAATTTAAAAGGGTCTATAGAGTTGGCTGATTAGCTGCTTATACACCTAAAAGAATACACTGGGAATTTTTCTCCAAAGTCTGTAATACCTTGAACAGGGATGAGTTCCAGACAAAGGCCTGTTATTTTTCCTAAAGCAAGTCCAGAACCAATAGCAAATGAAGTTGACTGACAGGTCACAGTGTGTGGGAATTGATTCTTCTAAAATTCAGAAGTTACAAGATTAATATGAAAAATTGTCTGACAGAAGAAGAATGACAGCCAGAGAGCAGACAGTGCCTGGCACTTTGGCCCACCTAACTCTTTATTGTGCAGTACTTTCCTGACCACCTGTTCCCAACTATAGTTAAATAAAATTCACATGACCAAATAAAGCTTAAACATGCCCACAGGTATAATTTAGTTTGCCAAGAATTTTGTTTTAAAATTCACTTGCAAATCTGTTTAGCTTGGCATCGACTGTACAGTTTGCTGCAGGCTCTATCTCTCCTGAGTTTTTCAATTCTGTGACACCTGGCTGCCCCTGAAGGCATTTCATTTTTCTCCCTTTAATTATTTTTATCATCCTCTAAGACCAAGCCCTTGGGTTTCCTGCCTTCTTTCCCGTAAAGTGAAGCCTTCAAATTTGTTAATTTTACAACTCT
Organism: Mus pahari; assembly: GCF_900095145.1. Taxonomy (NCBI): domain Eukaryota; kingdom Metazoa; phylum Chordata; class Mammalia; order Rodentia; family Muridae; genus Mus; species Mus pahari. The sequence goes on from NC_034596.1 coordinate 43,188,255, forward strand.
ATTTAACACACAGTGCTTTGGTTAGTAGAGATTACCACTTGTATCATCACTTCTGCTTATGGTTGAACTGATGACCAGGACCTGGGTCTGAGTCAGCCCTGTGCCTCATCAGTGTCTAATGCAGCATCTTGAACTTGGAAAGACAGAATACATTTCTGAATTGGATTTATAACTCTGAGTAATCTTTGGTCATCCTAAAAATCAGGTATTCTTCAGGAAGACACCAGTTTACTCATTTTCACATCACATTAGTTATTTATGTCATCATTAAAGTTAATCACTGAGAAAAAAAAGAGATCAATTTGAAAATGTTCAATCCAATCTGTCTGCTTCACGATTCAAATAACTGAATCACTCTGGTTAAGGTCAAGCGATTAAGTTAATTGGATTGGATGACCAGTTTCTGAGTGAGCAATCCTATACTCACCATCAACCTTGGAACAGTTGATGCAATCAATTGTGTGGATTTACAAATAATTGCAAAATAAAGTGACTTTAAAATGGCTCAGATTACATTGTAGATCTATTTGTTATCTCCTTTTCTCAGGGGGCTCGGGGAAATATGGCAGAGAAGGGCATGTATATATCAGTAGGGAAAGCAGAAACTTTAGGCAGATTTCAACCATCTTTAAGAAAGAAATATAGCACATAAATGAAGATTAAAAAGAACTACTTTATTATTTTTGCCATTGTTGTTTTGTTGTTATTATTGTGCTTATGCATGCATGTGTGTGTGTGTGTGCACGTGCATGTGTGTGTGTCTGTGTGTGTGCACGTGTGTATGTGTGTTTGTGTGTGTGTATGTGTGAGTGTATGTGTGTGTGTATGCCTGTGAGTATGTATTTGAGTATGTGTGTGTGTATATGTAAGTGTATGTGTGTGTATGTCTGTGTGTCTGTGTGTGCATGTGTGTGCAGTGTATGTGTGTATGTGTATGTTTGTGTGTGTAAATGTATATGTGTGTATGTGTGTGTATGTTTGTGTGTGTAAATATATATGTGTGTATGTGTGAGTATATGTGTGTGTATGCATGTGTATGTGTTTATGTGTCTCTGTGTATATGTGTATATGTGTGTATGTCTAATGTGAATGGGGGCAGGTATGCCATAGTACCTGTTTAGAGATCAAGGGGCAACTTTGTGGATTTGGTTTATTTCCTCCATTTTTCTTGGGTTTTGGAGATTAAATATAGGTTATCAGGCTAGTGAAGCAAGTACTGTCACCTTCTGAGACATATCCCCTGTCCTAGAAGAGCCTTTTTTTTTTTGACTGAAAAAAAAAAAAAAAAGAGTCTGTAAGCATTGATTACAAAGTAAACTTACTAATTAGAAGAAATGACTAGAGGTAGCTAGCTGGCATCTCTGGCTTGCTCTGTGATGGAGTGATTTAAGCTGTGATCCTGAGTCTAGCCCCTTTGACTGCCCTGTTCTCTAAATGCAGCTTTTTCATATAGACTGTTCTCCTACAACTTTAGTGTCTGCAAACATGACATGAAGGGAAAGACTGACTTAACTCCTAGAAGGGGGAGTAGGGGTGAGTCCCAGTTTTAGTCACAGGATTCCAGTTTTATTGAACTACTAGTAACTTCCAAACCAATGTATATTGCTTCATGCTAAGGAAGAAAAAAGAAAATTTCACAAATGTCATTGTCACTTTACAGGGCCAGTTTATAACATACAGTATGGGAAAGTCACAGCTATTCATCCAAAGAATGGATACATTTCAAATTTTGAGGATGAATAGAGTTATTTCCTGACAAATTCTCTACTTAAGTATGATTTATTAGATAGTAATAAAATAATTTCCAACGTTTCTAGTTCACAGATCATACCTGCAAGCTGTTTAACCTGTGTAGGTGACAGGAGACCTCTCTGGAATTAGCCTGATTGTCCTGATATGACAATCCCACAGAGGCACAGGCCTTTATGCTTTTTATTTTCACATAAGTGTCTCACACTTAGCTAACTTTATTATTATTTTTGCTGGTGTGTCCAATATTTGGAATGAGTGTCCTGCTCATTTGGTCAAAAGGAGACAAGCTATTTACCTAATTGAGATTCCCAAAACATAAGTTTTCCCTTGCTGGCTAATGCAAAAAGGGATAACATATTCCATTTCACATATTTTCCTAGGATTTATTGGCTTTCTTCTGCCCCAAGAGATCATATGAAATCAGGATAGTATGCTTATAAGGCTTTGGGGAGAAATCAGCAGTTGCAGGGGTGATAATCATACAGTAAATAAAAGCACAATTTGCCTCTTATGTAAATTTTGATTTATTGTTATGTGAACGAGGATTTGAAGCAAGAGCCAGGAAATCAATTTCCAAGATGACAGCAGCTGCTGTGTCTTTTATTGTTCTAGGAGTTAATGCCATGTTTTTGTACCAAGTGGGTCTATTTTAAATTGAGAAAACACTACAGAAAATGTACCTTGACTAGGGATCCTAAGATTTAAAAGCTGAAACATGTGAAAGATTTTTCTAGCCAAGCTTATTTCCCAAATGAATTTAAGGTAACACAGAACAGCTTCATATTGTTACTTAGCATAGCAAGACATCAGGGATCCAGCAACTGTCTTGAGTACACATCTAGTCCCATTTTTCCACAAATCATCTTCCAAGATCTTGCCAGATTTATGCCCAGAGAAAAATACACAAGTCAAAAAGGTAGGTTCCCTCAGACGGAATTGTGATGTGTCAAAATCAGGAGAGAGCTGGGTTCAGGTGCTGGGTATCATTGCTCCCTTTAGTGCTGCTGAGTCCCCTGGTAGTAGCAGTTGCCCTCAGGGCTAGGAGTCTGCCATGTCTGTGAAGGAAGGAGACAGACCTTTCCTCTTGAAGCATCTTTCAGGTGTGCTCTGAGAGTGCAGCAGAGGATGCAAAGCTTCCACCTTTTCCCAGGGAGTATGGCCAAACTGCCTCCCATTTTGGCTTTCACAATCCTGTAACTATGGTTTCTTACCCCTTCCCTCTGCTTTGTAATGTTCTGTACCGATGATATTAACATTTTTTTTTTTAAATCACTTCCAAGAGTTTTACATATGGCATCTGTGAGGTTTGCAAACCACCTCCTTCTGGCCTGCTTATCCTGCCAATTTCCCTTAACTCTTAGTTGCTGTAGCCATTTGACTTTTCTCTGGGCAGGTAGTTGTAATTTAGGGGCAGGGTCCTTAATTAGATTCCTGCAGTTCAATTCCCTGGTTCAGTTACCCTGAAACGCCTTTAAATTGAATTTTTTTTTTTTGGTGGGGGGAGGTTGCTTTTCAGTTTTTTTGTTTGTTTGTTTTGTTTTGTTTTGTTTCCTCATTGCCAGTCCAAGTAGGAGTGGAACCTGGGGGAATTATATAGAGACACAGCCTTCTCCTTTCTCCGTTTCTGACAAATTCTCCTGCCCTTTTGTGTCTCTCTTCCATTATGCCTTCAGATACGCGTGCTCTGTACCTTCTGCTTAACTGCTAGCGTTTCCTCCGTGAACCAATGTGATGTACAACACGTATAGTCCCAGGGCCAGATGAATGGTTTTCCATTAGAGGTACATGGTGCCATCTGGGGCACCCAGGAAGATAATGCCACAAAGACACCCCCATCTCTCACACACTCGAAGGGAAGATTTGTACCGCTCTGCCTGGCTCTCCTCTTCCACTGCACTGCAACGTGCCTGGGTTCTGAAATCTGTGTCCTTCTCTGCAGTATCTCAGGGCACTCTGTGGCTTGGGGGGTGGGTGAGCTTGAAATGGGATTCTGTATGCACCAAAAGGTGCAATACAACTCCAATGAAAACTGTCAGTGCAGATACAAGGATTTCCTTCAGTTAAAGTAAACAGGTGCAATCCTTGCTTCTGAAAGGGCTCACAGAATAAGGGGACTGTTTAAAAAGAGCAAGGCCCTTTGGTGGGCCACAAAATTAGCATTTTCTTATTTCAGCACCTTTGTTATTGCTTCTGTGATGGAAGGTGATTGGTAGGTATGTTGCTGCACAAGACTCCTTAACTGATTTCCTTTGTGTGTGTGTGTGTGTGTGTGTGTTCTTGTGCACTTCCATTTCTTTAAGCCTGTTAAGACAATGCTATTGCCTTTACAAACAAACAAAACCATGCCAAACAAACAAAGAAAACCCTTTGATTAGTATTCTGCATAAGGCACAGTGTTCATTGCCGTAGATGTACAGAATCTATCTTCACTTTCACCACCTGTCACCTGAGAATTTTAGAGTGATCTAGCTCCGAGATTGGAGGAAGCAGTCTTGCTGATTCTCATCTTTGCTTTTCCCACCCCTCCCTTCTGTCACTGGCACTGCATCTACAGTGACCTCCAGTCCATTTTTTATTCCTTTGTCAAATGCTTTTTTTTTCATGGGAAACTGAAGGCACATGTTTACTAGGCATAGAAATAGAAACACAATAAAAAACAGTTTGATAGATGATCTAGCCTATTCTCCACACTTCCCTGTTGTTTTATTGATTTACAGAACACAAAGGCTAATCCGAATTTACATTGCTTGTATTTCCCCTGATCTCTAAGGGATGGTTTCCCTTTGCTCAGATTAACCAAGCCATTTTTTTTTCTTTGTATCCAGTAGCTATGTGACAGTCAAGTAGCCTGTCAACTAATCAATTTATACTGCAAAAATTAATTTTTACTTTAAACAAACATCCTAACATTGTGTTGACACAATTAAATGATTTCTGAGTTACACCATATATCTAACACATGCCCTAGAGAGCAGGTAAGAGCTACAGCTGAAAAGAAGCGCACGTGCTCCGGCATCAAATTAAATATTTTCCCCTTAATCCTAGCACCAGCAGCTGTTAGGTATGGTGGCTTATTGCATATGGCCTACATAATGAGGCCGATCCAGGCAGTTCCAGCTTCTCCACTGAATGCTGAGTAGCTCTGCTCTCCCCAAGGACGTTAAGAGTTACCGAGATTGGAAGTTCTCATGCCAATGAAGAGCCTCCGCATACATGTTTGGAGATGAGAGGAGAAAGCATTCAAAGCTGGAGCTTCTACCTTGATTAAAAGAGAAGGGATCGGCTTTCTGAATGACTTGAAACTGGCAAACTCCCCAGAGTTATGGCAGGACAGAGGAAGGAACAGGGAGGCCAGGCATAGGAGGAAATCTTTCCTCTCTTTGAAACCTGTCAAAAAATTAGGTCAACATGATTTTGTATTTTAATGAAATAACTTAAGGGTAAGCCTGAGACCTGGAGGCCGCTAATACTTTTATGCTAGAGTGGTTTGTCATGCTTGACGTAATGTCTGGCTCTGCCTAAGAAGTATCGAAGCTAATGTTCTTCATGGCTAATCGGCCCTTAGCTGTTCTCGTCCTTTTAAATTTTCAGTAGCTAGAGTATCAATATGGATGTTCCCCTCTCTAACAGCATAAACACAGTGCGGGCAGCACATCGTCATTTCAATTGTCAAAACAGATGAAAGGATTTCTGATACTCCAATTAAACTAACCCGCAAAAAATCATTTTAAACTATGCCCCATAAAATAAACTGAAATGTTAGAACACCCAAACCTCCAGCCACTCTTCTGTCGTTAGCATTTCCCCTCCACAGCCGCAGTCCTTATCTGATTTGATTACTTTTAGAATGAATTTGGTTTTGAACATGAAAGCCGAGGAAGCTAAATTGGAAGAATAATGGCTTGGCATTTTATGTCATTTGGTTGAGATTGCAGGTGTGGGAGTCAGGCCCCGCTCTTGTAACTTGTGCTTGGCTATTTCCCCTTTAATTTCCCAAATTTGAAATGGATTGCCTGTTCCAAATTACACCGCACTTAAGGGACTTGCAAAGAATGTTTATGATTTAGGATCCCACATTATTGCCTTGATGAAAAATTATGCAGACACACTTAAAGCCCTACAGGAAAACTACATCTTGTAAAACAAGAGTATTTGACAGACCCCAGGAAGCTGAAGATGATAAAATGCATCCTCAGCTCCTTTTCTTATTAATCAAAAAGGGGTATGGTGGATAATGGTGGCCGGCAGTATCAGATGTGAGAGTCTGCCAAAGAGGGATTATCACAAGATGTCCAGATGACTAATAAATTTCTCTCCTTTGAAGCTATATTGGTTGAGGGATAGTTTTCGAATAGCAGGATGTTAATAATCTTCAATAATCTTCCCCCAAATAACTTGCATTATATCAAATACTATGTCACTTGATTAATTAAAAAGGTGTATCTTTAATAAAAGTAAGATTCCATTTTCAGCTGTATTTTCTTAAAATGTCAGTATACACTGTGACACATTTTGTTAGTTGGGTTTCTCAGTGTTAGGTTTGATTTGTCTTTTGGAATGGCCTGCTATTCTGTGTCAGGCTTCCCTCCAACAGTGGAGAGCTTGCTCACTCTGAATCCATATTTTACCTTACTTACATAACACATAAAGCTTAGAATTGTTGGTGTTTGCTGGGTACCTATAAGAAAACACTTTTGCTATGTCCTTCTAATAAAAAAGTGTTCATAGGTAATGTAAAGTTTAGTTTTGCTTTTTTATTCTGATAATGCTTTTTTATTGGTACAGATAAGATCATTTACATCCAGAGGGCTTCCTGATGCATTTATACTTTAGCTAGTTATCTCAGCATCCTGACTTTTCTGTTTCCTCTCTGACTATTTTGTTGGCTTTTTTTCCCGTCTTTTTTGGCCTCACTTGGATTAGCTGAGTATTTTTGATATACTTGAAAATTCTATCCATTACCTATTTGATTGTGTGTTTAAAAAAATCAAGCTGTAGTTCCTGCTTAAATGGATACATGTGAATCTAATGTTCTACGTAGTTAGTATTTTACCATTTCAGTAACTTATAGAAGCCTATAGTCAACCACATTCAATTTAATTTCTTTTCTTCTTGTTCTGTCTCTCATACATTTGGGTGCCAGATAAATTTATGTATCTTTTTTAAAAATTGTGTGAAGTACACAAAGCTAGTTCAGTGGTACTGGACTTTAACTCCAGGTCTACAGCAGACTGAGCCTTTGCAATACATATGGATAACATAATGAGATCTGATCTCAAAAGCTAATAATAATAAAAATTTTAAAAACTAGATATGTATGTGATTTACACTTTCTTGGCAAAAGGAAGTAAGTCTGTCTATTTACCAAATTATTTGCCGTCGTAAATTCACTTGATTTTCCTTTAGAGGAAAGAGTTTTTATTTCACTTCTAATCCTGGGGATATTTTCTTTGGAAAGAGAAGTCTTGACTCGTAGAAATAGTTTATGTGATAGCCTAATTTTCTTTTTGCTGTGCTTACTCTTACAGGATGTTCTCTGTTTCCTGATTTTCATGATTTCTGATGATAACCTCACCATTATTTCTGTGATTGTTTCTCTCTTTGTAACATCTCATTTTTTTTCCTGGATGCTTTCAAGTTATTTTCCCCATCTTGATTTTTCTATGGTCTGACTATGATGTATCTGAGCATACATAATTCTCATCAGTTTCCTTCTGTCTCACGTTCACTGAGCTTGAATTAAAATATTTGTGTCAGCAATTTACTCTCAATGAGATTCAGAAACATAAAAATCCTTGCTATAATATTTGTGGATCATCTTCTTTTGGATTTATCAAAATAAATAAAAAAAATTCAGGGAATAGAATTGATATTACAGAAAGGTGTTGGCTATTGAGCACAATGATGTATCAATACTACTGATAATGCTACTACTCGATTGAAGGAGTTTGATATGAGAAGTAAAGAAAAGTGACAGGCGTTTTATCTACAGATTTATGGAAGAACTATGCAAATTGGTGATGCTGGAGAGGACCACAGTAAGTAACACAGCAAGAATAAAGGTTTATATTCATGGTACCACAGTAGAGACAGGCTAAGAGGCCAGTTGTATTTGAATCTGCTGATTAGGCACTTTAAATACAGTACTTGATCTGTGATTTAGGAGACAGTAATAACCAGGGGAAGACCAAACACAAATGAAAGAAATATACTTACAGGGGTCACCAACTGGGCATAGATATTACAGTTTAGAGGAAGGTGTTCAGATGAGGAAGAGGTAGCAAATAAAAAATAAAATACCACAGGAACATTTAATAAACACACACACATACACACATGCAAGATATATACAAGCATATATATCTGTCACAACATTAGTTAGAAATTAGTCCTTGGAAATATGAATGCCTCATATTTTCTGTTGACTTCTGCCAGAGAGTTATAAATGGAATTGAATGTTTGCAAGCTACCATATTTAATGAAATGCTTGATAATAACATTATGAAGAAAAACCTAGATGGAAGAATGTGGGTGATTGATCTACAGGTGCCACTAACTGATCCCAATATGTCTTATGTCCTGGGTCAGAATTGTTATACAAATGGTTTTATCGATTTCATCTAATAATTTTCTAAAATATGTGTTCTATTATTTACTTATCTTATTACAAGGAGACAGAAACATGGGCATTATCAAGCTTGCCTATACAGTGAAAGAAACATATATTAAACTAAGAATTTGGTCTGAGAACATATGCTTTCAAACACTATGTAATACTACCTTTATACTAGCTATGGATTTCCATATTAATCAGAGGAAACTGATATTTCATCATTGACCCAGCATTTAAATGCCTGGAGCAGATAGATGTATGATATACTAGATGGTAGACTGCAATTACACTGGGATGTATTGGAAGTCTCCTGTAAGTAAAGGCACATTTGGCTGCAAGCCCCATCCCTGACTGTTGCACATGCCAGTTCTCATGGAGTAAATGAGCGAGAAAGAAGCCTCTTTTCTAAATCTAAACTCATTAATTAAACAGAAGTACAGAAATCTTGGGAGAAATATCACAGTTCAACATATTATGTTCTCAAAGGAAATAGTCAATTATGTACATCAGATTCAATCACATCACCTTTCAAAATGTTTAAGAAAGTTGCGGTGTATTCATGAATCTTTGGATGGATAATTGGGTCAAGAAATGCATTTTTGAGAGTAAAATCAACAACTCTAAAAGGAAACCTTTTCAAGATGGAAAGAGAGTGAACATTCTGGAATTACAGTTTTCTTTACTTAGGACTATTAGTTCTGACTCTAAAAGAAGTCATGAACACAAAAGATTACAAAAGGGTCAGAGACTCAAGTAGAATAATACGGAAAATGTTTCCAGTTGAATACACTTGTAAAACCCTGAAAGAAAGAGAAAGCACATGGAATAGTGGGTTGGAGAGGCAGCTTCTACTTGGTTTGTTCCTTTTCTTCTCTATGGGAAGAGCGAGCTTTGGAAAAAGAAGCCCCAGTCTAGAAGACTCAAAGACTGAAGGAAATGATGAGATCCTGTACTTTGTATTACTCTTTAGTTATATTTCTATTCAATCTCTTGTGCACTTTTAGTTTTATTCACTGATTAGCTAGTACATTGATTAATGTGTATTAACATGTGGTCCTGGATGTTCTCATGGGTGTGGAGACCAGAAGTTACTACTTTAACTCTTATGAGCCATATTCACAGTAGCCATAGTCACTGTTTTTGAGACATAAACTCTTGCTAGTTCTTGTGTTTCTCTAACTAGGCTAAGCTGGCTAGACTAAAGGCCCTTCTCTCTGTGTGACCCTAATACTAGCAAGCACGATCATGCTGTGATTTTTTTTAAAATAATGTAGTTTTTGAGAGTTTTATACAATATATTTTGATCATGTTCATTAGCATTTCCTAACTCCTTCCAGATCCACCTCCACTTAAATGTTTTATCTCTCTGTCTCTGTCTTTCTCCATTTCTATTTCTTTAACAAACAGAGTCCAATCTCAGAAGACTGAAAGATCTCTGATGCTCATGGATTGGTAGGATAAATATAGTAAAAATAACCATCTTGTCAAAAGCAACCTACAGATTCAATACAATCCTCATCAAAATTCCAACTCAATTCTTCATAGATTTAGAAAGAGCAACTTCCAAATTCATTTGGAATAACTAAAAACCCAGGATAGTGAAAACTATTCTCAACAATAAAAGAACTTCTGGGGGAGTCATCATCCATGACCTCAAGTTGTATTACAGAACAAAAGTGATAAAAACTGCATGGTATTGGTACAGTGACAGGCAGGTAGATAAATGGAATAGAATTGAAGACCTGGAAATGAACCCACACACCTTTGGTCACTTGATCTTTGACAAAGAGCTAAAACCATCCAGTGGAAAAAAGACATTATTTTCAACAAATAGTGCTGGCTCAACTGGCAGTTAGCATGTAGAAGAATGCAAATTGATCCATTCTTATATCCTTCTACAAAACTCAAGTCCAAGTACATCAAGGACTTCCACATAAAACCAGATACACTGAAACTAATGAAAAAGAAAGTGGGGAAGAGATTTACCCCATGGAGACAGGGAAAAATTTCTCGAACAGAGCACCAATGGCTTATGCTCTCAGATCAAGAATTGACAAATGGGACCTCATAAAATTGCGAAGATTCTGTAAAGCAAAGGACACTGTCAATAATGAAAAACGGCAACCAACAGATTGGGAAAAGATCTTTACCAACCCTACAACCAATAAAGGGCTAATATCCAATATATACAACAAACTCAAGAAGTCAAGACACCCGAGGACCAAATAACCATATTAAAAGTGGGGTACATGTCTAAACAAAGAATTCTCAACTGAGGAATATTGATTGGCTGGAAACACCTAAAGAAATGTTCAACATCCTTAGTCATCAGGGAAATGCAAATCAAAACAACCCTGAGATTCCACCTCACACCAGTCAGAATGGCTAAGTTCAAAAACTCAGGTGACAGCAGATGTTGGTGAGGATGTGGAGAAAGAGGAACACTCCTCCATTGCTGGTGGGATTGCAAGCTGGTACAACCACTCTGGAAATCGGTTTGGCAGTTCCTCAGAAAATTGGACATGTTACTACCTGAGGACCCAGCTATACCACTCCTGTAATACCAAAGATGCTTCAACATATAACAAGGACACATGCTCCACTATGTTCATAGCAGCCTTATTTATAATAGCCAGAAGCTGGAAACAACTCAGATGTCCTTCAACTGAGAAATGAATACAGAAAATGTGGTGCATTTATACAATGGAGTATACCCAGCTATTAAAAACAATGACTTCATGAAATTCTTAGGCAAATGGATGGAACTAGAAAATATCATCCTGAGTGAGGTAACCCAGTCACAAAAGAACACACAAGGTATGCACTCACTGATAAGTGGGTACTAGTCCAAAGTTTGGAATACCCAAGATACAATTCACAGACCACTTGTATCTCAAGAATAAGGAAGACAAAAGTGTGGATACTTTGTTCCTTCTTAGAAGGAGGAACAAAATACCCGTGGGGGGAGATAGTGAGACAGAGTATGGAGCAAAAACTGAAGGAAAGGCCACCTAGAGACTCTTACCTAGGGATTCATCCTACATACAGTTTTCAAACCCAGATACTATTTTAGATGCCAACAAGTGCTTGTTGATAGGAGCCTGATATAGCTATCTCCTGAATGGCTCTGCCAGTGCCTGACAAATACAGAAGTGAATACTTACAGCCATCCATTGGACTAAGCACAGGGTCCCCAATGGAGAAAGGACTCAAGGAGCTGAAGGGGTTTGAAATCCTGTAGGAGGAGCAAAAATATGAACCAGATAGTACCCCCAGAGCTCCCAGGGACTAGACAACCAACCAAATAGTATACATGGAAGGATCCATGGCTCCAGATGCATATGTAGCAGAGGATAGCCTTGTGGGACATCAGTGAGAGGAGAAGCCCTTGGTCCAGTGAAGGCTTGATGCCCCAGTATAGAATGCCAGGATAGGGAATTGAGACTGGGTGGATTAGTGAGCAGGGGGAGGGAGGATGGGATAGAGGGGGTTAGAGGGGAAAGGAGGAAAGGAGATAACATTTGAAATGTAAATAAAGAAAATATCTAATAAAAAAACAGAGTCCAGATTTATTTGTTTGTTTGTTTGTTTGTTTTCTATATGTTTATGAATGTTTCCCTTGCATGTTTGTCTGTGTATCACCTATATGTCTGGTACCTAGGGATGTCAAATATCAGTAACACATTCTTCAGCATCAGGGCAAGGAGTCAAATCTTCTTTGCTACTCCTTGGCAGAGTATAATACAACACAAAAATCTAACAATAGTGCTCCAGCAGCCAAAAAATGGGATGCTGGTTACTTAAACAATCTAAACCTTGGAGAGATATTTCTTACATGCCTGCCATCTATTTTAAGTTTGCAATTGAGCCAAACTCTTGAAGCTGAAATATATAACATGAAATCTGAATGACTGAATCAAGATCTAAAATAATCTTGAGGACCTCCTATGCCCAAGTTAGTAGAAGTGATGATACTTAATCTCTCAGCAGGGTCCTGTAAAGAAATGATAATTAAGCTCTTTACAAAAACTGTGTGGTTATCCATTACCAAATGTGTGTGTGTGTGTGTGTGTGTGTGTGTGTGTGTGTGTGTGTGTGTGTGTTAGAAGAGGAAGTTTGTAAATTTGGAAAGGTGTGGAGTTTGCGGTATATAAGAGAAACTAGGAGGGAGAAGAAGGGGATAACTGATGTACATTAGTTAGGTACTCTGCTGTTGCTATAAAACATTGTGACCAAAAACCAAGATGGGGACAAAAGGGTTTATTTCAACTTTTACTTCCATATTCATTATTGAAGAACATCAGGACAAGAACTCCAACAGGGCAGGATCTGGGAGGCAAAAGCGATGTAGAAGCCATGAAGGGGTTCTACTCACTAGCTTGCTCCCTATGGTTTGTTCAGTATGGCTAGTTCTTATAGAACCCAGGAATGGAAACACCCACAGTGAGCTGGGCCCTCCCCTACCAATTATTAATTCAGAAAATAACTCATAGCTAGACATTATGGAGGCATTTTCTCAAAGTTCCCTCCTTTCATATAATTCTAGTTTGTTTGAGAGGTTGACATTAAACTCATCAGCTTATTATGGAATTATATTTTTATTTAATTGTAAATACCTGTCCTGTTTTACAGGCTAGCACTCACTATTGGACCTTGCTGACCCTGCTGCTATTTCCCTCTTGGTGTCTGTTCTTTCTTTCCAGTATTGGAGAACACAAATGGATACTTCCTTTGTCTCATTTTCTTTGAAGCTTACCAATTCCTGTGATTTCTAACCTTCCCAGACTCTCCCTCCTTCCCTCCTCCCTCTCCCCTCCTCTCTTCTAGACCTTTCTCCTGGATTATATTTTTTTCTCTATTTTCAATACTTGAAGCTCACAGTTGAATAGGTATCTAACTCAACATATCTAAAACTATTTGAACATTGTGTTTACTTCATATATATTTTTATTGGTTATTTTATTTATTTACATTTCTTTTCTTTTCTTTTTCCTTTTTAGTAAAATATCCATTTTATTTTTCCAGGATAGTTTTCCTTCTGCCATTACAAAACCACCTCTTTACATGGGCTTTGGTGGAGGACGAGGTGTAGAGCCAGCAGGTCTGAAACGTGGTGGGGGTGTCCGGCCCTTCCGGGCTTCACAGGATCGATTCCTGACGACCTTGCCATGGATGGCACAGCTCACACAGTAATGCAACTTGACATAGAGTTTGGGAAGGACAGGCATCAAAGACACTAGCTTCAGATATGTCCCTGACAGCAGCGGCTTCTGAATGACAAACTTTTTTTTTTTTTTAGTTTTAAACTTTTTAATTTATTTTTTATTTTTTAGATATTTTCTTTATTTACATTTCAAATGTTATCCCCTTTCCTAATTTCCTCTCCGAAAATCCCCTATCCCCTCTCCCTGCTCCCCAACCCACCCAGTCCCCTTCCTGGCCCTGGCATTCCACTATACTGGGGCATAGAGCCTTCACAGGACCAAGGGTCTCTCCTCCCATTGATAACCGACTAGACCATCCTCTGCTACATATATAGCTAGAGCAACAAGTTCCACCATGTGTTTTTTTGATTGGTGGTATAGTTCCAAGGAGCTCTGGGGGTACTGGTTAGTTCATATTGATGTTCCTCATATGCAGCTTCATACCACTTCAGCTCCCTAGGTACTTTCTCTGGCTCCTTCATTGGGGAATGACAAACTTCTTAATGGCTTTATCCTTGGGCATGCACCTGGTACAGTTTGTGCAGCGAATTGGCTGCACACGGCTGTGGACCTTTTTGGCACGATTGTTTCTTCTTCTTCTTCTTCTTCTTCTTCTTCTTCTTCTTCTTCTTCTTCTTCTTCTTCTTCTTCTTCTTCTTCTTCTTCTTCTTCTTCTTCTTCCTCTT
>NC_034596.1:43202914-43206652 GCF_900095145.1 Mus pahari
CTTCTTCTCTTCTTCTTCTTCTTCTTCTTCTTCTTCTTCTTCTTCTTCTTCTTCTTCTTCTTCTTCTTCTTCTTCTTCTTCTTCTTCTTCTTCTTTCATCTTGGAGCCAAGATTCGAAAGAGCTATTTACATTTCAAATGTTATTCCCTCTTCCTGGTTTCCCCTCTGCAAACCACCATCCCATCTCACTTCCTGCTTCTAGGACTGTGCTCACCCCTCCCCGCCACCCGCACTCCCACATACCTGCCCTGTCATTCCCCTACACTGGGGCATTGAGCCTTCACAGGACCAAGGCCATCCTATGCAACATATGCAGCTGGAGCCATGGGTCTCTCCATGTTTACTCTTTGGTTGGTGGTTTACTCTTAGGACTCTGGGTCGGGAGGAGGGGGGAGTGTCTGGTTGGTTGATATTGTTGTTCTTCTTATGGTCTTGCAAAGCCTGTCAGCTCCTTCAGTCTTTCCCCCTAACTCTTCTGTTGGAGTTTCCATGGTCAGTCTGAAGGTTGGCTACAAGCATCTGCATCTACATTGGTGAATATTGTGGTTTTTGTTTGTTTGTTTGTTTTTATTTTTGAAAGGTTTATTTGTTTATTATATGTAAGTAGCTGTTTTCAGACACGCCAGACGAGGGCATCCAATCTCCTTACAGATGATTGTGAGCCACCTTGTGGTTGCTGGGATTTGAACTCAGGACCTCTGGAAGAGCAGTCCAAGCTCTTAAGCACTGAGCCATCTGTCCAGCCCGAACACTGTGTTTTTTAATCATGCATTGGAAAATACCTTTTCTTGTAACACTCTGTGGCGCATTAATAGTAGCTCCATGTTTCCTTTTGTTCCCTGAGTAAAATTTCCAATGTAATTGACATTTTTCTCTCCCATTAAGAGTGAAAAATAAATCCATCAGAAATGAAAAGTAATTGGCAAGATGCTCAGCTAACAGAGAGGAGAGTGGGTACTAAGGACTGGTACCAACTGCCTACAGAAGTTTCTAGTCCCAAACAAGTTTATAGTGAGATGCTGGGCTCATTTCAGCAAAAGTAATCTGTAGCTCAGAGGATCATGGTACCATCTGTAATCTTCATGTCCTTCAGCGTAAGGTGGTTACTGATGGCATTTTAACAGTAAGCCAGATTAGTAAATACATTGTCTTCAGGCTAATGAACTGTCAGTATGCTGTGTTCTTATGAGCACAGACTTTCAGTGTTCTTTTTAACTCTGGAGAATGATAATTTGAAAGAAATGATAAAATTCATTTATTGAAAAGGCATCAGAGTGATAAGGAAATTAAAACTCATGACTAATGAATGTTTTAAAGAACCAGTGCTATTTGATCTGGAGAGAAAATGACCTGAGTGTCACAATTTTTGTGTCTGCATTTAAATTACATTAAATAAAGAACCTAATGAAGCTACAATATTTCAGTTGAGCATTGAAATCAACAAAGAAACACAAAGATATACTAACATGGTTCTTCCCCTATCCTCAAAGAATAAGTATAAAAGTTACAGATGGATAGAAAGATTTGTCCTTTAGATTGAGCCAAAATTTAATGGAATTACTCAAGGATGAAATGAAGTACCCTTTCCCCACCGCTAAAAGTATTCAAGCACATGCTGGAAGTCTACCTGGTATAGTAGCTAGCGAAGTAAATTAGCCATCTTGTGAGTGATTGAACGCCCTGACCTTTAAGCACTTGCAGTATTAGATGCTATGATTCTTTCATGTGTGTCATCCCTGTCCCTTAATATCATAAATAATAGAGATATAACTGCCAAAAATTACATTTACATGGTACATGTAAATCATCTACTCACATATATGACTTGTTATTACTATTTAAAGTTGAAGAAAATTATGAAGAACTTAAGACAAAGATATAACAATTAAAATTGTGGATGAAAGGGAAGTCAAATGTCTATATGTTGGCATATGTCTACTTTGATATGGTAACTGTATATCAAATACACATTTTATAGGTAAATGATAAGCAATATTTTTGGAAAAATACTTTTATAAAATATTAAGGACTGGTACCAACTGCCTACAGAAGTTGTGAAAAGACTTCAGACTAATTAATATAATTTCAGTACTTCTTTATATTCCACTGAAAGATCCTTTTACTAAAAGTGGAGTATTAACACTTTTCTCCTCTCTAATATCATCAAGCCTGTGGCAGTTGAATACATTCCTCTTGATGAATGTTACAAGCCAAGGCGTTTCTGTAAGTCAATAGGATCAGGCAGGGATAGAAGCATAACTGCGAACAGAGAGCAGAAAACAGAGTTGTGGAAACATACAAGCAGAATTTGATAAGTTTCCACCATTTCTTAAGCACAACAACCACAAAAAAAATGCTTAGGTTTTGGGTTTTGAGATGAGTAAAGACAAAATGAAAAGGTCAGGAAAACTGATTAACTCATGGAATATATTGAACTTTCCTGAAGAAACTCGTTTTTTTTTTTTTTTTTTTTAAGCCACAACACTTTTTATTCTAAACATTCACAGTTATTATAGGTCTTTAATATTTTTTAAGGTAACACAATTATCTATTATATATAGTAGTGTGTGTGTGTGTGTGTGTGTGTGTGTGTGTTTCTTGATGGGGTTGCTATCCCACTGTAAAAAAAGTTTGACCCAGAGCTTTTCCTGTCTAAAAGAACTGCAAGGACAAAAATGGAGAAGAGACTGAGGGAAAGGAGGTTCAGTGACAGGACCAAACTAGGATCTAGCTCAAGGGGAGGCTCCAAGACCAGACACTATTCTGACACTATTTACTGACACTGTGGTGTATTTACAGACATGAGACAAGCATGGCTGCCCTCTGAGAGCCCCAACAAGCAGCTGACTGAGTCAGAAGCAGATACTTATACCCAGCTAATGGACAGAAGCCTGGGAACCCTGGTTGAATTAGGGAAAAGCTGGAAGAAGCTGAACAGGAGGGCAACCCCATAGGAAGACCAGCAGTCTCAACTCACCTGTACCCCAGAGATCTCTCAGACACTGAGCCACCAACCAGGCAGCATATACTAGCTGATATGAGGGCCCTGCCACATATATAGTAGAGGACTGTCTGGTCTGAGCTTGGTGAGAGAAGATGCACCTGGCCCTCAAGAAAGTGGGGCCCCAGGGAGAGGGGGCACGTGTTGGGGTGGGGGTGGGTGGGGAGATGAGGAAATCCCCATGAAAACTGAGGAGTAAAGGTATGGGATGAAGATCTATTGGAGGGTGGGCCAGGCGGGGGATAACGACTGGACTGGAAAAAAAAAAGATGAAAGATAATTTTAAAAAGAACAATACTGAATAAACTCTTAATAAGCCCTATATTTAGTTTCCTAGTATGCATTATTTCAGTATGCAGTTTTCAATAACAACATAACTTTTCCCCATAGGCATGTATATTGACATCTGTGACTTTAATTCCAATGATCAATGTGCCTATTTTTATGCCATGCTATTTTTATTACTACTTTGTAGTACAACTTTAAATCAGGAATGGTGATGCTTCCTGTAGTTCTTTTATTGTTCAGGATTGTTTTAGCTATCCCGAGTTTGTGTGTGTGTGTGTGTGTGTGTGTGTGTGTGTGTGTGTGTGTGTGTGTGTGAGTCTGTATGTGTGTGTTATCATAGGGTCTGGTAATAGAACTTTGAAGATCTGTAAAGAGTTGTACTGTAATTTTGTTGACTTTGTACCTAGTTATTTCATTGAATCTATAAACTACTTTTGATTAGATGGCCA
>NC_034596.1:43206997-43254439 GCF_900095145.1 Mus pahari
GAGAGAGAGAGAGAGAGAGAGAGAGAGAGAGAGAGAGAGGGAGGGAGAGAGAGAATTTTTATCTAGCTACTTTTCTATCAGTGATTCCCTGGCAGAATCTTTGGAGTCACTAATATATACTATCATATCATTTGCAACATTCTATTACTTCTTACTTCCCAACTTGCATCCTTTGATCATCTTCAGTTGTCTTATTGCTCTAGCTAAGACTTCAAGTACTATTTTAAATATGTATGGAGAGGGTGAACAACCTTGTCCTATCTTGGTTAAAGTGTAACTGCCTTGCATTTTTCTTCATTTAGCTTAATGTTAGCTATGCAACTGTAAGCTGCATTTACTCAACCATGTTCATTCCTGGTCTATTCATAATAACAAGAAATTGAAAACAACTTGGGTGTCCCTCAACAAAACAATGGATAAAGAAAATGTAATATATTAATACAATGAATTATTACTCAGCTGTTTCAAAAAAGGGACATCATGAACTTTGCAGACAATTGGATACAACTAGAAAAAAAATCACTCCAAGTGAGGTAACCCAAACTCATAAAGATAAATATGGTGTACATTCAGTTATATATAGATATTAGCCATTAAGTAAACAATAGCCAAGCTACAGTTCATAGATGCAGAGAGGTAAGACCACCTAGAGGAAGGGACTGGGGATACATGGGTCTCCATAGGAGAGCGAATTAGAATAGATTTTATGGATAAACTGAGGGAAGGGGGAGAATGGAAAAGGCAAGTCAGATGTGGGGGGTGGGGGCAGGTGGGATTGAGAGTGGAAATGATAGGAGGGACAGAGATCGAATTGAGGGGCATTTGATGGGTGATATGGAAATCTAGTAAAATGGAAAATTCCTAAAATATATGAAGGCAATCATAATGAAGATTCCAAGTAATGGGGAAACAGAATCTCAATTGGCCATCTCTTGTCACCAAATGAAACTTCTAGTACAGGGACTGGGTTATATTCAATTGTCGTTTTGGCCAAAGGAGTTCCTTGGAAAGCCTCAATAACCCAGGGTGTTGCCAAAGCAATATATTGCTCTCTCCAAACTAACAGCAAGGTCCCATTGCTGAAGACAAGGCAAACAATGCTTTGGACAGGGAAAAGTCAAGGCAATACCTAAGTAGAACTTTTACCCTTATGTTGTAATGTCTTTGGTATGGGAAGGTACTCAGTAGGCAAAAGAGAAGGAATGAAGGAGGAGGAGGAGGAAAGGAATGAAGGAAGGAAGGACAGAAAGAAGGAAGGAAATAAGAAGTATAAACACCAACCCCATCACAAACCATTTGATCTACAATAATGTACTACCTGAAAAAGATGCTAGGGCAGTGGTGGCATAAAGCTTGTGGTAGTAACCAGAGAACATCTGACTTGACATAAGGACTACTCCATGAGGTGGAACTCATGTCAGACACTGTTTCTATGACCAAGAACCAGAGACATAGGCTAAAACCAACTACTACTGATATAAACAAATTTAGCCATAAAAGACTCCTAAGGATATTCTGCTATTCCCATAGATCATAGGCTTATTCAACCATCTTCAGAGAAGCTTCCTCCTGCTTCAGGTAGGAACAAATAAAGAGACCCACAGTCAAGCATTACATACAGAGATATAGACCTTTGGAATACGTACACAACTCTGAATGAAATGTCTCAAAGAAATCCTTTCAGTAGAGTTTTGGGTACCCAATGGAAGAGGAGGCAGAAAGAGTTAAGAGGCAGAGAGGACGGAGGACACAAAGAGAACAAGCCCCTCTAGATCAACTGAGAAAACTTCATACAAACTCACAGAGACTGAAGCACCAACCACAGGACCTGCAAGGGTCTGCAAAAGGTCCTTGGCACTTATATTATGTCTTCTAGCTTAGTATTTTTATGGGAATCCTGAGTGTGTGAACAACTGGGTCTCTGATTCTTGTGCCTTCTCTTCAGCTCTTTTCCTTTTGTTGGTTTGCCTGGCACAGCTTCAATGTGATGTTCTCTGCTTTATCTTATATTTAATTTTGCTATGTTTTCTTGTTAGCTCCTAAAAAATGTCATGTTCATGTGTGTGGTCTGAGCTGCCATGTGAAGTCATGTTGATGTCTATGGCCTATATTGTAACCAGAAACCATGATTCATGCTGCCCCTGGCTATAAAGGTCAAGGAAGCTTCTTTTGCAGTGGAATTGATGCCTGCAGACTCACATTTGAAATGAGAGACAAATAGGGCTTCTGTGACAACCAATCTCCACCCTCACCTCTAACCCCCAAAAGAAAGACTATTGACAGGAGGCCAATGAAGATGGAAGCCATTGAAGAAGAACTCTTAAAAACTGTTTCAGGGATGTGCAAGTGTAGTTCTGTACTGTTGATGGCTTCTGACAGGGTGGGGTTGGGGAAGGATAGTTGTCTTTAAGAGACTGGCCATTGGGAATTTGACAATACTCCAGTGAGTGCAAGAACAACAACAAAAATGGACTTTTTTCCTTATTTTGTTTTGGCTTTGAGAGGAGGGTTACAAGGCTGAGGTTGGCCGTGAGAAGACAGGAAAGTGAATGTAATCAGGGAATATTGTGTGAAATTTCCAAATCATCTACAAAAATATTATGTTAAAATGTCTCTTGTTTTCTAATAAGGTACAGAAAGAAACTAGATTGAGATAGGAGGGGAAGTGGGGATGAACTGAGAAGTAGAGTGAGGGTAAACTCTGGTCAAGATACATTGTATGAGAGAAAAATTTATTTTCAATAAAAGCAAAACAAAATTTTGCCAAGGAAGGAAGAGAGGAAGGAAGAAAGAGAAGAAGGGAGGGAAGGAGGGAGNGAGNGAGAGAGAGAGAGAGAGAGAGAGAGAGAGAGAGAGAGAGAGAGAGAGAGAGAGAAAGGCCAAGTAATCACATACATTCTGTAAGTTTTTCTTTTGTTCATGGACACATGCTATTATTCATGAAACCATCAAGTCAGAAACAACTAATCAAAAACATCTGAACAATGCATGCTTGTGCAGTACATGTGACTTTCTAAGTGTACACTCTTGAACCTGATGTGCACTAGAAACAGACACAGAGAAGAAACCATTGGCAGTGGGGGTACAAAGATCAACATTGCAATTCTTTCCCTCCCAGGTCAGGCAGATCCTTGAGGACCCTCTGAAAATGCTTTTAACTTTCAGCATGTCACTCATCCTCTTAATCAGGAACGCTAAGGAGACACCCATCAGATAGACTATGTACCCTGTGTACATGAAATGAAGTGAGAAGTCAACATAAAGGGAAATTTGCACCATACTTCTAGCAGAAGCTACAGTTAAGCAAGACATTTTCATAGATGAAACAACTGTTTTTTTTTTTTTTTTTTTTTTTAAAGGCTAAAAGGCCTGGGGGACTCCTCTTAAGCCTGTGACCCTTATGAACATATGCTCAAAAATCTTTGTTATGAAAAAGAGAAAAAATGGCTGTTTTGACTATTTTCATGGTCTTAAACACAGAACAAGAAAATGTAACCAAGGATTAAAATGTTTGGTATCCTTGTTCTGTTAACAGTTCAAGAAATCACACCTCTCAAACTAGACATAAATCTATTGAAAAGTTCATATTTAAACAAATATTTCTCTCTAATTATTTTCTTCTTCATTAGGAATATCCTCCCCAGTTATAAGACAGTATGGCTAGGGCTTACTTTTGAAACTGCAATACTTAGCACCTGCAGTACATTCTTAGCCTAAAAGTTAAACGATGGTCCAGTCTCTTTCTTCTCCCCTCTCTTGAAACCATCTTGAAAAGATGTCATGTAGATTGTAGCCATTTCTACATTATCAGCCTGCCTGGAAGAGATTACTGTGCTTATCAACCTGGAGTCCAGCCTGGAGACCAAAAGAAAATTTCCCAAGTAGAGAAGAAAAGATACCAATGAATAGATGTTCATAAAAGATTGCACTCATAAAGAGAATGGACTCACAAAGAGATCCTGATGGAATGTAATTCAGACATTAAGAATCTCCTTTGTTCTGGCTCCTTTGGGTTCTTTGCTTACATTGTGCAATGTTAATTATTCTAGCCTTTACTTCTTCCTCAAATCTTTCTCCAAGCACCAACCAGGTACTTGTTCTTCCTTACACCTGGCTGTTTTACAAAGGTAGACATTGACGTGATTCCAGGCCCTTAGGTAGGCCCACTGGAAAGGCACTCCAACTGCCATGCCTGATGATCACACTGAGTAGTAAGACACTAGATTCAATTTTACCTGAATTTCCTAAATAACAGTATGGGTAATTTCTCTGGAGAAGGCAATGATGATGACAGGCCATAGAAATGGGACAGTTTAGGGACAGGGTCTCATTCCAGTCATTGGCAGTAAGCCAGGAATGTCTTGGTCCTTGAATGGGGGCCAGAAATACCACAATTTGGTGGTAGGAACGTTGATATGTGCTACAGTTAATTATTTTAGAGACATCTTCAGAGACAGGGATGTTACAGGAGCATTTATGAGGCTCTATGAAGGCCCATTAAAGAGAGCTATTTCTTTGTCCTGGAAGAGCTAACATTCCAAGCTATGGAACACATAAAATCTAACCCAAGTAAATTTGTCAACCAATCACCTGGACATGAGACAAACCCCAAGGAAAAAAAGTTTACATTGAGTCATGTAAAAGAGATGGGAGAAGTAATTTTCCCTTTCACAAGACATATTTTACTTCCCAGAATTCCTGCCCCTGGTGCAGGATTTTTGAGAAGTGCAGGCCTGAGATCCTGTTGGGTTTGCCTACTCTCCTCGGTGCCCATTCAGAAAGGCCTGTCTTTTCCTTTCCTTTTACTTCTATTTTTCTCTTAGATAAAATCAAGAGTTTAACTGTGCTGCTTAAGATTCACCCTTTCTCTAAAGATCTCCCTGCCAAGTGATGGCGTGTCCACTTTCCAGCTTAACTGGAATTGCCTAATTTTTTTCTCTATTATCAATCTTTCTCCTCTGCACATATGCTAAGATTTATATATTACTACCCTGGAGGTTTTCTTTAAATTCTAATGAAATTGTCCTTGAGAGAAAGAAAGAAAGCATGTGAGAGAGAGAGAGAGAGAGAGAGAGAGAGGAAGGAAGGAAGGAAGGAAGGAAGGAAGGAAGGAAGGAAGGAAGGAAGGAAGGAAGACAGAATTTTAGTGTCTGCCAGTATGATGG
Source organism: Mus pahari (assembly GCF_900095145.1). NCBI lineage: Eukaryota > Metazoa > Chordata > Mammalia > Rodentia > Muridae > Mus > Mus pahari. The sequence goes on from NC_034596.1 coordinate 43,212,163, forward strand.
TTTGAATGAGGATACTCCCCACAGGCTTATACATTTAAGTGTTTGGTTCCCAGTTGGGGGAACTGTTTGGAATGGGTTAGAAGGTGTGGCCATATTGGCAGAGGTGTATCACTAGGAGTGGACTTCAAAGTTTTAAAAGACATGTAATTCCCAGAGTCTCTCATTCTCTAACTCTTAGACTCTTATCTGTGAATAAATGTAAGCACCCAACTACTCCAGTGCTGTGCCTGCACTGTTACCTGCCATCACCACACAGCCTTGAAAGCTCTGGCTGAATGAGAATAGCCCCCATAGGTTCATATGTTTGAATGCTTTCATCTCAGTTGACTGAACAGTTTGGAAAGGATTAGGGGGGTGTGGCTATGCTGGGTTCAAACTGTGAGACCCAAATGAAGTATTTTCTTTTGTAAGCTATTTTGGCCTTAGTGTTTTGTCTCAGCACTTGAAAGGTAGTTGAGACAGTTAGGAGAAAGTACACTGTTCTTAAGTGTGTCCCAGGGATAAGAGCTAAATGTTGGTTAAAATTCAAAATAACATTGAGATCTCAGATCAGAAATGACAATAACTACAAGTCTACTGAAAGAGAAAATCAAAATCTGAACGTGTAGGCAGGTGGCTCTGAGACCATGTCACCTTGCCACCTCTCCCCCCCACCCCCCTTAGCTCCTTTATCTCCAAGCTTTGACCCACATGAAGACCAAATCAACATGGTGCAGTAGATGCAGGTTGTAGACTCTGAGAGAAGACAGTTAGGCCTTAGCATGAGGCCTCCCATGAACGAGAGAAATGAGTGGGTGAAGAGAATCTCTGGTTTTGTTCTCTGTTTTCAGTCCGCTGATTCTGCCTCAAGCCTAACTCTAGTCCCAGACATGGCCAACTAAAATCTGTCAGGAAAAACCTTTATTCTGGATTGTTTTATGTGTATAGGTAATAAACACTAAAATACTTAAGTATGAGAAGAATTTCATGTTGTCAATGACTCAGTTTATATTTCCATGTGTTCAGCGCAAGACCAAATTCATACGGATGCCTTTCCTAATTCATACAGATGGTTGAACACTATTGGCATTTTAGAATTCTTTATTTGTAATTCTAGTCTTCATTAGTCAAAGTCTTAGTTCCCCTTGCCTTACATGCATTTTTTTTCCTCTGGTTAACTTCTCTGTGCATTATGTACTGTTTAGCCTGTTTAGGGACACAGTCTAGATTTGTATCACCAACAATAGTCCTTTAAGATGAACCCAAGACAGTGGTTAGAAAACTGTTGACCAAGTCAGGGTACCCATCAGTTTTTTCTTCAGTCCCTGAATTATTTTCATTCTTTTTCCTCGGCCTACCTGTCCACCAATTAGTCATGTGGAGGCATGAACTTGTGTGCTTAAACTTTAATATTTTCTTTTCTAACAAAGAGTTTTAGGGTTTTATCCTTAGCCGCATCTTGAACTCCTGCTGTTGGTCCTCCGTGGAGTTCCCATCAGATGAAAGTCTACCCTCAGGCTCTCTAGCTTTATCTGTAGCTTCACTATGAGTCACTGGCCCTGATTCAGTTCAAACTAGCTTACTTCTTCTGATGTTGTTATTATTTTTCCATTCATGACCTTGTTTTGCCCTCAGGCCTTAGAGCTACCTTTTCTTGACTATGCCTTGGTTTTTCTCCAGTGTTACTGCCTCACATATGCAGAATCCCCCATCAGCTCAGCTCAAGACTACCCGTCAGCACAGCTCCCATCTTTTTCATTCACATAGCTCTCTTAAATACTTTTGGTAGATCTCAGCTACCTTGAGTCGACAGAGAGTGTTACTTTCCACAGAAGTAGGAGTCAAGAGAGTTAGTTGTCTTCTCGCAGGGGCAGCTCTAGGATTTACTGTACCCCTGATGGTTATTTTCTTCTTGCAGTAGGATAAACTTAGAGCCCCTCTGCAAGATATTGTAATTGACTCCCTGGACTTCCATAACTTCAGGTTGTCAAGTAGAATTATTATTCTTTATGACTTTCCTACCCACGTCCTCAGCGTAACTCCAGAATTCTGGTTATATAGTACAATTCCCCTTCAGCCCTGATCTCATAAAATGTTAGCTTTAAAATGGTTTCCTCCTTGCAATGTTTCTCTATTCCTTTCTCCGTTATATGAGGGCACATTTCAGAAAATGATTACAATTATCTGCAGCCTGTGCATTTGAGCAGATAATCCATTGTCTCTCTTCAGATAGCAATACAAACAAAAAGCCCCGAGTAACATTAAATGTATACGTAGTTCAACACCTATATTTTCCTGTTAATTTTAGGGACTTTTCCAACATATTTCCTAACTTGATAGTTAATAAGGAGCCAGAAAGAATTAGTTGAATCTGACTTCGTTTTCCTTCTCATTTATAGTTGTTGATAGCAAGAGAATGAAAAATGTCTGATGATGTTCAGGGAAAGTTACTGAGTTTCTCAAACATACCAGGCACAAAGTTAAATAATGTTTTTTTCACAGGGATGAGAAAACTTCCTGGTTGAATACGTGGGCATAAATGCAGAGAAAAGAACACTGGAGGTGTAAGACATATGAGAAAAGGGTTAGGGAAAGCATGCAAACGAGGCGATGCTGCCTGAGCAGAGTCATTTAAGGATTAGCAGGGATTTTCCAGATATAGAAAGAAAAGTTTCTTTCAGGCCAAGGGTACAGCTTTAAGAAAAGCATGCAATAAGAGAATCTGAAGACTATGCGGAGGGCAGACAGGTTGTCAACTCTATGAAGCTTCTACAGAAGACCGAGTATGGAAACAGGGACTCAGGCCCTAGTGGAGAGGGACTTAATTTCTTCCAAAGGAACCTAACTCATAGCTAAAACTTCCCAATAGCCATTTGTGGATTTAGGTAGGAGAAAGCCATTCTTATGATACTCATCCGTTTGAAAACTTGACTTCTATGTGGCGAATGGTTTAGAATGGGTTGAAACTAGAGACAAGAAGACAATCATTAAATTAATATCAAAGAGGGTTTTAAGGCCCCAGAAACAGAGAAAAGTTTAAAAGTATCTGAGTGATAAAGTCTTGTGGTTTTGGATTTTGTTGATGATTTCAGGTATGTTGATTTCTGACCAGCCCTCACTCCCAACATGCTCTCCTCTCATGGTTGTGATTTTTTAGACATGGATTAGCACTTGTGTCTTTCCACAGAATGATAGTTTATTGAATGAAGGTAAATAAGTAAGGTCTAGTGGCTTTGGGACCAGCTAATTGCCAGATATTTCTGCTTTTCTTGGTAAACCTGACTTAGGTGAACCCAAGTTTTGTTATTGTTGTTGCTGCTGCTATTACAGTCTTACTTAATAGAATAATTAACCAATTAATGTTGAGGTCACACTTTTTGTATCACTTTGGAAACTATCTATGTATGTAAATATGAAGAGTACAGAGTGACTAGAAAGGACAAAAAGTTGAGAAGTCTCCAAGAGGCCTTCACAGCTGGGAAATGGACAGGGTTGTAAGATAAAGAACCTGAAGCAGCTCTAGGGAAGGGACCAGTGAGACCACTGGCAGGATGTATTCCTGTCAGGTCACTGTGAGCCACAGGCTTGAACATGAATTCATAGAGCTGAGTCCCCTGCAGAAAAATGGCAGCACTCAGCCCAGACGAAGGTATGGGTGAATGGGTGAACTGCAGATCGAGGATGAGGAAGAGGAGAATGGGCAGGCAGAAAGTTGAGTAGGCTGTGTAATCAGTAAAACCAAGCAGAACTGAAGCACCCATGACAGAAGTGTTTTGCTGGGCACTCCTTTATAGATATACTGGGCTGGGGGTTAGAACACAGGCCTTTACCTTTAACAGGTAGTAGCCACTCTCAAAGGCCAGACCTCACAGTCCAAAAAGATTGAGCTACTCCTCCTTATAGTTCCCTGGAGCAGAGCTAGGAGGCTGTGCTGTGACTTGATAGTTATTTATCATACCAGGCTCTTCCATGCTCTGAAGACTGCCTTCTGAAAAGGCTTGTTCTTGTATGATTTCTGCAGCTGGAATAAACATTCTGGCCAAAAGCAATGTGGGGAGAAAAGCTAGAGCTCCAGAACTGATTGAAGCTAGGGCAATAACTCAAAGGCAAGAGTTTGAAGTAGATGCAACATGGGGTTTCTGCTTATTGGATTGATCTCTCTAGGACAAGTTTTGTTACCTTTCTCATCCAGATCCATATGCCTAAATATATTACTGCCCTTGGTGGACTGAGCCACTGTACATCTATCAGCAATCAAGAAGAGGTTCCCTTGGCAAGTATGCCCACAGGCCAATCTAATGGAGGGAATTCCTCAGGGGCGGTTCCCCATTCCCGGATGCTTCACTAAAAACAAGATTAGCTGTCAAAAAGCTCTTCTGCACCCTCTCTACCCATTCTGGTGGCCACTTTCATGCTCCTCCCCTTCTATGTACATGTCTCTCATTCTTTTTTCATAATGAAAGTACTCTTCAGATTTTAAGGACTTTCCCTTATACATGACTCTTCTGTTTTTGTTTTTGTTTTTGTTTTTTCTAATGTTCTCTTTCTCCCACCTCAAGGCCCTTTATCCTAATAAACTGCATCTTCAAAAGAGAATTTAGACTCTGGTTTTTGTATATTTAACAAGTTTAAATACAAGGATAGTGGGGTGCTGCTATTACACTGTTAAGTGTCATTTACTTTCTATGGTCTGAGTGAGGTAGTTACTGTCCCTTATCTGGTATGTTCTTGGGTCTAGACTCACTGATATGATATCAATACCCCTACATGTCCCTACTGTTTCATTTCACCTTGATATCTGTTCTATTCCCAGAAACATATTATTCATCAGTCTGTGTTGATGGGTAATACTGAACTAATGTTCTCATTAACATTTCTACCCTGGTGTATGGTCAACCTCCATCTGCAAAACAGGCTCAAAAGCTGCTTGTAAAATGTCACAGTCAGAAAAACTTCTCCTTTGCATAATATGGAGTAATTTAAATCAGGTACTGCCTGATATCAACACCAGGGCATTTCTTGCAGTAAAAGGCCTGGTAGCCATGGCAACTAGTTACAAGGACACCTAGATCTATAGTAATGGTAGTGAATCTACTGGTACTCCCAAATAAATGGGAGACGAGACGGTGGCACAGCCCTCACCTAGTATTCCAGCCATTACTCCTTTCTGCCCCCACATCTGCTGGAAATAGTGTTAGGAGATTCTACAGTATGCCAGAAGTGGAAGGCTGACTGAAAGGACTCCATAATTCAGCTTCCAAGAGGTAGTTCTCTATGATGAAGTGGACTTGGCAGTGATGCAGTTGTTTTGCAATAAGATACACTCTAATAAGTAATAAATAAACCCTGACCCATACTCCACAGGTCAGTCTAAAATCCTCACAGATGTTTTCTACATTTCCCCAGGAAAAGTTAATACAACATTAACTTATACTGATGTCATACTGATTTGGCTTTATTCAGCATTTTTATGATCTTTATTTTGAGACAGGTATACTTCTGTGTCTTTAGCTTGCTTGAAACTTAGAATGGAGGCATGGGTGTTTTCAAAGTTATGCGACTATAGGTAACTACAGGTATCAGCCACTGTACCACCCTGTATCTTTCACATTTAATTTTTCCTTTTGTTAAGAGTGGACTTTTTTCTTATATAATATATTCTGATTATGAATTTCTCTCCTACTTGTCATGTTGCCCCCACACCTCTTTCATTCTAGATGTACATACTTTCTGTCTCATCAGAAAATAAAGAGGTATCAAAAGGATAATAACAAAGTAAGATATATTAAAATATACTAAAATAAAACAAAAGCTAACCCAACCGAGTTGAGCAAAACAAACAAACAAAAGGAAAAGAGCCAAAGAGAAGGCATAAAAATAGATATTTCCTCATTGTATAATCAGGAATCCTAGTAAAAACACTAATCTGGAAGCTAATATAATAGATATTTCCTCATTGTATAATCAGGAATCCTAGTAAAAACACTAATCTGGAAGCTATAATAGATGATGAAAGACTTATGGAGTAAAATATAGATTAAAAGATAAATAAAATAAAATTAAATAAATGAATAAAAACAAGATGAATATTTTAAAGGGAAAACCTCTGATATGACATTTTAAGGTAAAGAATCTCCAAAGATTCTGTTGAATGATCATGATTTGGAGATTGCTTCTTGGTTAAGGGTCAGGGCACATAGCCACATCCCCTTTCAGCTCTCTCCCCTCATTTGGTACAAATCTGCATAGTCCCTATATATGTTGCCTCCATTTTTGTGAGTTCATATCGCATAGGTCTTGTGGAGTTTAGAGTCTCTTCTGTTTTGTTGTCTTTCATTTTCTCTGGCTTTTACACTCTTTCTACCTCATCTTTTTCATGATAGCCCAACCCTTGAGGGGAGATATTTGAAGCAAACAATCTGTTTTTCGGTAAGTGTTCTGAGGTCTCTCAGTGTCTGTATAATCTCCAGCTATAGATTTCTGTATTTGTTCCTAAAGGATGCAGAAGTGAGCTTCTCTGAAGGTGATTGAGCATGGCATTGATCTATGAGAATAGTGAAATGTCATTAGTAATTATTTTATTAATATGTGTTTGCTTTTGTTTTTTAGAACAATAGTACTTGATTTTGTGTAGGTCCCTGTGCTGTCTAATCTCAAGGCCTTGTTCCCCCAAGAGGTGTTGAGTATGAGTGCTAGATTATGGAGGTGGCCTTCACTCAAGTCAGACATTAGCTGGCTATTTGCACAAACCTAGTTACTTGTACAAACATATTTTGCAAGTAGGATACCATTATAACAAAGAGTTTCTGGCTGGATTGGTGTTTACATTTCTACTTTGATAACATGCACAGAATCTTCCTGTACCAAAGATGCTAGCATACAAGGGTAAATACTCTATGTAGGTAAATACTTCTCCATGTTCAGTGAGATGTGGAGACACTGTCTTCAGCAATGGGGCCTTGCTATCAGTTTTTGGAGAGCAACCTATAGTCTTGACAACAGCCTGGGTGATTTGGGCTTCTTAAGGGACTCCTTCAGCCAACAATTCAGTTAAATGTAATAAAATCTTGGTTCTGGAATCTTCATTTGCTAATAAGAGATGGCTAATTGGGACTATGACTCCCCATTATTCAGTGATTTAGCTTAGATTGTCAAATATATGTCCATTTTAGGAAGCTTTTTATGTGTTAATTTTCCATACTATCCCCCTACATGGTTGTAATTTTAGCTTCCTCTCCCTGTGTTCCCTCCATCGTCCCTCTCTTTCTTCCCCACCTCCACTTGATTATCCCATTCCAGTCCCTAAATTGATCCATAACTTTCTATTTTATTTCCTTTTCCTAATAAAATCAATCTGCTCCATACCCCAGTCCCATGTTTTATACCTAATTCCCATGGCTCTCCTGTACCTTGCTTTTCATTGACTTAACAACTAATAACCACAATAAGTAACTATATAACATATTTGACTTTCTGGGTCTGGGTTAACTCATTTATGACAATTTTTCCTAGTCCCATCCATTTGTCTGTGAATCTCCCTCTTTCTTCATCTTTTTAAATGGCTGTGTGATACTCTATTAGAATTATTACATTCTCTTTATCCATACTTCTCTTGAGGTGCACCTAGGTTTTTGTGTATCTGGTTGCATGTTGAGAACCTTGATGCATTTTGATTTGAGTTTTGTGCAGGGTGATAAGCATGGCTCTATTTGCAGTTTTCTTCATGAAGTTAATCCGTTTTGCCAGCACCGTTTGTTGAAGATGCTGATTTTTTTATTGTCTTTTTTAATTGATTCATTTATTGACTTTATGTCCAGATTCCAACTTCCCCCTTCCTTATCTCCTCTTACTTTCTCCTTCTGCCCCCTCTTCCTCCCCTATTCAGCCCTTTTGCTTTTCTCCCATGGATATCAGGCCACCTGGGCCTCTTAAGTTGCAATAAGACTAGGCAAATGTTCTATTGACATTAGACAGGGTAGCCCAGTCAGGAGAAAGGGATCCAAAGGCAGGGAGTGTAGTCAGAGACAGCCCCTATCCCAGCTTTAGGAGTCCCACATGAAGACCCAACTCCATGACTGTTCCCTGTGTGCAGAGGGCCAAGATCCACCCTGAGAATGCTCTCTAGTTGGCAGTTCAGACTCTATGGGTTCCCATGGGGCTAGGTTAGTTGATTCTGAAGGTCTTCTTGTAGTGTCTACGAGCCACCTGGCTCCTTCAATCCTTCCTCCTCCCCCTCTTACACAGGATTCCACCCACTCCACTCAGTGTTTGGCTGTGAATCTCTGCATCTGCTTCCATCAGTTGTTGTGTGAAGATTCTCTGAGCACAGTTATGCTAGACTCCTATCTACAAGTGTAGCAGAATGTCATTAATTGTGTCAGGAGTAGGCTCCCTCTCCTGGCATGAGTTTTAAGCTGGACCAGTTATTGGTTGGATCTACCCTCAAATTCTGTTCCATTTTTTACATCTGCACATCTTGTAGGCAGGGAAAAGTGGGTTTCTAAGGTTTTGTGACTTGTTTGGTGTCCCAATCCCTCCAATGGAAGTCTTGCCTTGATACAGGAGATGGCCAGTTCAGGCTCCATATCTTCAGTTGTTAGCTAGGGTCACCCTCATAGTTTCCTGTGAGTTTCCATTGTACTAGGTTTCTAGATCAACTCAGAAATGCTGCTGCAATCCAGTTGTCTAGACTAATATTCTCTACCTCCATCCTCTCCCCACCTCATTCCTCCCTTTCCTATTCCCATCCAGTTCCCTTTCTCCATCCATCCCTGATATCTAATTTATTTCTCCTCAGTGAAATTCAAGCATCCCCCATTGGGCCCTCCTTGTTACTTACCTTTTTTGGGTCTGTGGTTTGTAGCATGGTTATCCTGTAGTTTATGATATGTTTATATATGTCCTGTGTGGAGAATTCTTTATTTAAATCTCTACCCCATTTTTATTGGATTATATGGTCTGTTGATGTCTAGTTTCTTGTGTTTTTTATATACTTTAGATATCAGACTTCTATCAGTTATGGAATTGTTAAAGAAGTTTTCCCATTCTTTTAGCTGTTATTTTGTAACCAAATGCATTTGAACCCGGATGTGTGTGCTCACAGAGCTATTATATTGTATGGTGTTGTGTAGTTGTTTCCTTAGGCTAGACTTGGGTGGAACCCATTCTCTGGTCTGTCATTGTCCCTCTTTGAATGACCAAAAAATAGACTCTCCATGATGAGAAACACACACACACACACACACACACACACACGAATACTGTCTTGCGTTGTTCCAGTGAGGTGAATTTGGCTTGAATATGTAGGAATGAGTTCAGCGATATGGATGGATTTCCTTAAAGCCCAGCACAAACCATTATACTATGGATTTAGAGATCATGTCAATAGTTTGATAAGTTATGCTATCTATGGAAGTAAACAAATAGGCAACCAGGGGGTCCAGTGAATGATCCAAAATGCAACCTTCATGCACCCACAGTTAGTTAGTTAGTTAGTTAGTTAGTTAGTTAGTTAGTTAGTTACATAGTTAGTTACTTAGTTCATAGTGAAAACACTGTAATCTTCAGCAGGGCAAAGTTGGACTGTCATTGCTTATCCCTTAGCCTAATTCATGTCAGTGCCATGCTGTTGTGCCCGGAATGAGTTAAATATGCTTCACTTTCTCTTTTCCATATGATAATTCTTATCATGAGAACACATTAATCTTGTGCTATTTTCTGTTTCCATTACAATCGTTGTCACACAGGTAAAGCGTCAGCATGCTAATGCCCCGTGTCTTCTGTGAAGGATAGTAGAATTTGCCACTGCTTTGACCTTTCCGATGTGCTGCATTTCGATTGGGTCTGGAAGTTGATGATTAATGATAATTACAATAATTACACCACGGGACTCTGTTCAAAGGAAGCCACTTGAAACATTTAATAGAATTTTGAACAATCTCTGTCCCAATGTTCCTGTTTCTCCTCCAGCTCCTCCATCACGCATTCCTGGGTGAGTAGGTTAGCAAGATTTGGCCTCGATTGAAACCAGAAGAATAAAAGAGCTGTGATTTGTGAGTCATGTTTTAGTTATATGCAGGAGGAAAAAAGAAATCAATTTCTAAATCAATAGAATGGTCCTTTGCCCAAACAGCTTTGCTTAACAAAGAGTGAGCATTCCATAAAACACGGCTTTGCTTTCGATACAGATCATTAACTGCGGTTCCCATTAGCCAGAGGTGCCACAGGGAAAGGGGATATTTACTTGTCTCCTCTGCTCTGGTTGCTTGCCTTTAATTTTAGGGAAGTGTAGTTCTCCAGTACAGAGGGGTTATTCTATGCAGGCGTTGTACCTTTGTGTTCTGCGGTCGCACAGACCAAGTACTAATTCTCATGCATACATGTTCTATCGGGGCCTTTGCAGTGAGTAAGATGCAGGTTCCCTGAGGGCTTTTTAAAATTTATTTTTAGTACAGAAATAGTAATAGAAACTGGAATGAGGTTTTACTTGGAGGTGGTTGGCTATTTTCTTCATACTGTAATAAATTCTGGTTTACATTGGGATACCAGTACAATATATCTCTATCAGAAATTTGGAGAGGTCGCTATGCTACTGGGTACTCAAGCAGGATATTAAAAAAGCAAAAAACAAACAACAACAAAACAAGCCATCTGATGATGTACTGTGGACAGCTTTTTAGCAAGATGTAGATTCCCAAAATTTTAGTTTTGTTTCCTCTGAAACAGAGTAAGAAATACTTATCCATACTGGTGTATTTTGCTGCTAAATACTGGCTTTCTCTCTTTATTATGAGTTTGGCATTGTGTGTGTGTGTGTGTGTGTGTGTGTTTCTGTTCATCTTAAATTTTTCCTCTTTCAAAATTGTCACACTTCTTTTTGGCCTTCATGCTACCCATAGGACAGTAAGAAGCAGAAGGTCTAGCCTATGATTCTTGTGCAACACGACCTTTGAAGTAAGGTTCATCATTATGGTTACTTCTGCTTCTATATTCTTCATTGCTAGAAGAAACAGAGCCTTAGAAAGACAAATAGGAGCTCTGCCTGATCAGTGAACAAACAGACATTGAAAGCTCTACCCTTCAAGCGAAGTTATTCTTTTTTAGAGTTTTTTTTTTTTTTTATCCTGCAGAGAGTGTGTACACATGAACTCAAGAACATCTAAATGGTGACAGCTGATCTTATAACCTGGGCAGTTTCTACAATATTAAATTGCATCCTGATTATTTAGAAAGCACAATGCTTTTGATCAGCTACGGAGGTCATGCATGTGGGGTCAAGTATCTCATTACACTTGTATTTTCTTTCAAATGGATTTGTACCTTTATTTAATTCTGCTGCTTGTTTCTCTGGCTTATTATTGCAGTCTATTATTGCAGTTTTAAAAATAACTCCTATTCCCACTTCTAGAAGTTAAAAGAAACATGTCTTTAAAAAAAAAAGAAAACAAGTAAATGTAATGACAAAGTTAATATTCCGGTTGCTGTATATTGCATGTGTGTGTGAATGTATATGTGAAGAAAGAAAGGACAAGAATTAGTAGATAAGAAATTCTGCTAAAGGACTCAGTGATTGAAGCCAAATCCTCCTTGCATTCACTAGAAAGAAATGTGCCATCCCATCATGGCAGTATTGAGCAATGTGTAAAGAACTGACCAAATACTATAAACTAGTTACTGTTTGGGATCTGTTGACTAAATTTGCACAGCAACTGAGTTCACGAAGTGCTTCAAGTTTATATTAGATGAAGAATTTAAAAATATAAAAGCATGATAGCTCTCATCCTAGAGATAATTTTTTAAGCGTATTGGAGTCACAGACATAGCAACCAGACCTAGGAAAAGGAAGAAAACGACCCCTTCTTTGCTTTAGTTCATCTTTCATGATGGATATTCCCAAGACTTCAAACTGCTGGACATCCTGATCCCTAGCTTGTGTTTGAGCCTACATTTTCCTGGCTTGTCCTTTCTTGATTGTATGTCTCTTTAATCTAGATTGATTTCTCTTTGCTAGTATATAACTTTATTTAGATCTTCAGATATATTGACTGACTCCATATTTCAATACCACCTTTAAATTGCACTCTCCATCTCTTCCTCTTAATATGAAGAAGAGATATGTAAAGAGGAGAGAGACCAAGTCCCTACCTGGTCTCTCAGAAATATGGACTTGGGGCCATCATCCTGCAACTTCATCAGTTAATATTTTAAATGAACTGGCCACAGCACAGCCTGTATGTCCTTGGTAGGATGTGAGGTCATAATAATGTAGATACATACAACTGACTGAAAAATTGAGGGGTTATATCAACCAACTACTGCTCCTACACATACTAAACCCAGTGCTTACTGTATTGTGCATAAACCAAGTTAAATGGGGTAAGAGGATGGATAGCTTATAGTACTGTCTATCAGCAGCTCTGTTTTTATTTTTTTTCTTGTTCATATCTTGCAAGATGTGGTAGACACCTGCTCATCCACTGGTGCTGACTTAGAAGTTTTTAGAATTAGTGAAGGTCATGAGCATTCTATTTGTGTTCAATTACTGCAGCCATAGGATGCTGCTGCACCATTAAGAAATAGTTGATTCATGGGCTAGAGAGAAGGCTCAGTGGTTAAGAACACTGACTGCTCTTCCAGAGGTCCCGAGTTCAATTCCCAGCAACCACATGGTGGGTCACAATCATCTGTAAATTAAAAACTTAGAAAAAAAAAGAAATAGTTAATTTGGCTGGCCAAATGGTCCCACTTAAAATTTCATAAACTCATTCATCACATTTCCTGGTATTTTATAATAAACTAAGATACCATCGAAGATTTTTAACTGATCACCCAAAATCAGTGGCTGTGCCCTGTTTGTGCACATGCAATGCACATTTTGCCAGGGTTATAAACTTTAACAACTGCAGAACTTCTGTCATGTGTGCATGCTCTTTAACAATAGTAATCACCAGATACCGTAGCAAGCAGGAAATCATCATTCTCATTGGACCTAGATCACCCCTAAACCTAAATCACTCAATTCCATGAGCCGCTCCCAGCATCTGGGCTCACCTTGCTGCTTTCCACCGGTTGAGAATGTGAGACATCGACCTTCAAGACTAATATATATATTAGTCTTGTAGGGTTCCTGATAGCTTACTTTTACCATGGCATTCCTTCGTAAAAACAATCTCTTTGTGATTCCTCTAAAAACCACCAACTTAAAACATGAATCAAACTGAAAATAAGTCAGAGCAAAAGCCCCTTTTCCTCTTGATATTAATCACTGCCTGGGAGTGAGCCAGGAGTCTTCTCTGCTCTGAGTTCACTCCTCTGCCCTCCGGGCAGAATCCTAGCCTTATTTGTGTCTTCTGGAGCACCCAATCCACTGTCAGAGCTCCATGAATAATTAATTCCCCCATAATAAGAGGAAGCAGCAGTGTTCATGAGTCTTCCTTTCCCTGCACTGGGAACCTGGTGTTATGGTATTTTGACTATCAAAACAATGATTAAGCAGCTTTGGCACACTTCATATTTGGGCTAAATGCAATTCTGCTAATGCACCCATCTCATTCCTCCCTCCCCCAACCCTCGTGTTTTAATGATTTCTAATTAATATTGTAATATTTCTTGAATAATTCATGGTTTCAAACAAGAAAGGCTGGCACAAATTTATGTCAATCTGTTTGTGTATTGCAGTGCTGTGCATAACAAACAAACACAGTCTGCTTCCCTTGGAGACAGGAAGGGAACGCAGGAAGGCAAAGCACAGGACAAAGGCTGTGGGACAAGGTTCCTCTGCACAGGAGAAAGGCCCTCTTATAGCCCTTGGAGCTTCCCCAGGGCACCTTTGTCTTTACCATCACCCTTTACAATTTCCACTTTTCTGCAGGCACTTGCCTGAGGCCCTTAAATTCCTTCCCTAGAACCCTTGCTCTGCTTCCCTTCTGTCCCACCTGTCTTTAACTTGTCTTTTAGACTAACTAAACATTGCTCAGGGATAAGTGTAAACTATACTCTGATCACTAGGCAAGGCTAAATTAATAACAATTGGGTATGAGTTTATTCATTTAGCCAACAAATACTTAATGAGCACGGCTGTTGTCTGCAACAGTGAAGCCCTGGGGGTACAAGGATTAGAGTCCTTTGGAGGGAATGTTGGACAAGTCACACAATTCTTCTTCGCATAGAATTCTAAAGGATCCATTTTTAAGAAAGGAAGCATCTAAGTTTCCTTAGGGACAGCTGCTCTTCAAATAGTCCGGGTCACAGTGGCTGTGATGTGAGAGCATTATTATTATTATTATTATTATTATTATCATTATCATTATCATTATTGTTATTATTGTTATTATTTATCATCATTGTCATCATCATCATCATCACTATCTTTTAGGAACAATCAGTGTGGAGGCTACCAGAATTATTTCAGAATAAAAATACAGCACAAACCAGACGCTCTCGCCGATGCTACATGGTGATGGCCTTACTTGTTCAGGACGAACTTCATGTCCTGTTGGCACTAATTATAAATTCTTCCAGAGAGACAAATGCAGAAACTCCTTCATGGAAGGCACTTCTGACTTCTCTGGGGTCATGAAGGCCACTGCTGTAAAGACTGTCTCCACGTGCCATCTGTTGTCAAGTAACTTCCAATTCCACCCTTACCCTTCTTAATGGCTAGAAAGAAAAAAAAAAAAAACCCCAAACTTTATATTTATCATTTCTGTTGGCATTCAGACACTACCAGTGCTTTGCTGACCCTGCTGCTGGGGCCATTAATGTGTGACACTGTTAATTAGTAGCCATTGGAATACTGAAGCTGGGCCATGGTTCAGTGAGATGGATGTGCTTGTTTTGATTGCTTTGCGGTGGCTGGCTTAGCTATCATTTGTACTAATGATTTCCAAGTAGGTAGCAAAAGGGTAGGAGGGAAATGGCTTAATTTGATTTTTCCCTCTACTGTCTCCAAGAGCAATTTCCGTTGTGAAAACACACTGGAGACGATGGCTCCTGGATTCCTCGAGGTCCTTGGGAAGACGGATTGTTATTAACTGACCATAAAGAGATAGGGAGTGTTGGTGATTATGTATACGGGATAATCTTCCCACAATGCAGATAACATACCTGTTTTCTGATGTACTGCAAATGGCCTCTGTGGACACAATTGTTCCGTACACAAAAAGCAACTGCGGTTGTTGTTGCTAGTCCTAAGGACACTGCAAACTAGAAATAAAACAGGTTCTGAGTAGTGAGATTATGTGCTTTGTTGCAGAGGGGAAATTTTACTTGTCATGAAGGTCATTAGAGAAGTTTGTCCCTCTGAAACCTCCTGGGAAGCACGCTTTCCTTCAAGTCTGTCCTGTGGTCTGTGTTGCTATCTACCGACGACTCTCTTGGATTAAGAGAATGTACATTCTTCTGGAATCTGAATTGAACCAGAATCCACTACCTCGAAGCTTAACCACACTGCCACACCAATGGGCCATTTCAAGAAGGGACCCTGGTATAGCGGTCTCTTGTGAGGTTATGCCAGTGCCTGGCAAACATAGAAGTGGATGCTCACAGTCAGCTATTGCATGGTACACAGGGTCCCCAATGGAGAAGCTAGAGAAAGTACCCAAGGAACTGAAGGGGTCTGCAACCCTATAAGTAGAACAACAATATGAACTAACCAGTACCCCCAGAGCTCATGTCTCTAGCTGCATAGGTAGCAGAAGATGGCCTAATCAGCCATCATTGGGAAGAGAGGCCCCTTGGTCTTGCAAACTTTATATGCCCCAGTACAGGGGAAGGCCAGGGCCAAAAAGTGGGCGTGGGTAGGTAGGGGAGCAGGGTGTGGGGAGGGCATAGGGAACTTTTGGGATGGCCTTTGAAATGTAAATAAAGAAAATATCTAATTAAAAAAGAAAAAGAAAAAGAAAACCCTATAGGTGTGATTCCTGTCCTTAGACTTTCCATCCAGGAATTTCTGTCCTTTTACCTCTTGCCTTACAGCATTCCATTGTCTGTTAGCACACTGGCAGATTTCACCCTCGCCGCAATCTGTATCCACCTTCTACCTGCCCCACCCTGTCCTCCCCTCCTGTGATGAGGATGAGATCTGTCTCTTCTCAGCTCTGCTCCCTTCTCTGGTTTACCTTCCCCTGAGTTTTGAGTACTCCCCGCTTCGAGCTTTGCCAGTTTAGCTCACTGATTGCTCTCAAGGTCTTTCAACCAGAAACAATTCTGATATTCAGTCCACTCTTATATTCCTGTTGAGAGCAAGACCGCCAAGACCCATTGTGAGTATAACAAAAGTTATATGTTATTATGCTTGGTTTCATCACACAATGTTCACACTCNGAATTCCTGACGACGGTCCTAAGCCTATCTCCCCACGGCTGCTCACCTGTGCATCATATCCTCGTTAAAGATCAGGTCTGGTCTCTAACGGAAGTCTCTGACTTGAAGGTTCGCATCCTGGAGGAGACTTTCCAGGGTAAATCAAGGTGGTGTCTCTCCAGATGTGCAGAGCACTGCATTTAGTCTCTGCTTACAATCTGTCAAGCAGGACTCATGGGGTTCTACGACAGTGAGTGATATCAATGTGTTCCAGTTATCAGGTACAGCCTTGGGTATAGTGAGGATCCAGACTAAACTATTTTTTACATGTCTAAAAGGTCTTTTTTTTTTTTTTTTTTTTTACTATGCTCAGTACAAGCTTAGACTGCCTTTGAGTCATTGACCTTCCTGCCTCAGCATCCAAAGTTCTGGGAATACAGGTATTAACCTCTGCTGGTTAAATATTCTTAATTTTATGTCACATTTTTGTTGAACACTTCATTTACATTTCCCTTCCTATCAACATTTCTTGAAAAAAAAAAAAAAAACACCTTCTTTTCACTTTATAATTGTTTTTCAAACAAAGGTGAGCTTCTGCTACCTCTGATCTGTCATCCCCTGCAAGGCTGTAATCTACCTCCTATTGCAAAACACTTGATTTTCAACATACCAGGTTCTGACAATGTGACCCAGCTGGTTATTATTTCACCCAGCCTTGCTTCTTTGGTATGTATGACATCTATCTCACTGCTCATCGACGTTCGTCTCTATCTACTTCTTCGTGGTCCCGTCTTGTTCTTGTTAGCACAGGTATACTCTTTATCACTTAGATGTTTGAGCCCTGAATGCCCCCTCATCCGCTTTCTTTGTTTTTAGGAAATTTGTTTTCATGATTTCTGTTACTGCATACAAGCTGACGTTGCCTTCTGCTTTCCTCTCTTTCCAAGCATCTTGGGCTCAGGGTCTTTTAGTATTCCATCTGAAAGTCTATGGCTTCTACTGGGACCTCAAGTCTTTTGAGATCATGGACATTCAAATAGTCCTCCTTTACTATGTGCATGACGTCTGATCTGCCTTTCCCCAGTTTAGAACCTGGTAATTATCTAACCCATGGTCCACACTCTACCCTCCCCTTCTGTGACCTCTATCGTCATTTATCATTTTTTCTGTATAACTAAATCTTTTTCATTCTGTATTCCTTTGTCATCCTCAAGGTCACAGTTCGAATTTGCATTGTCCTCATTATAAAGGTTTATTTTTTAAAATTATGAATGTCATGCTTAGAAATCTTGAA
This sequence comes from Mus pahari, assembly GCF_900095145.1. NCBI lineage: Eukaryota > Metazoa > Chordata > Mammalia > Rodentia > Muridae > Mus > Mus pahari. The sequence goes on from NC_034596.1 coordinate 43,229,738, forward strand.
TTCCCCCAGAGCCCCACAAGACATATGCTTGCCATCTTTCCACTCTCCAGCCTCCCTGCTTTCCCCTCCTCTGTGCTTTCCATGTTCCACTGCTTCCCTACTTGAAGGTCCTGGGTGACCCTTTCACTCCTCCGTCATTTTGAAATTGGTATTTTCTTCCTTCGTGTCCCCTTTCTGTTTTCCATGCTTTCTACATCATTGTCAGAGAGCTAACACACTCCTTAAGCATTCCCTAACAGCCCAAGGGATATAGAAGGCTATGTCTGCATTGCATTTTGTTTTGCCTCTCTTCCTAACTACTGAGCTTTAAGCACCTTGAAGGAATAAATTCTTTCAGCTCACATAATATCTGCTGCCTGCCTAGTACAGTACAAATGATACGCGTGTGTGTGTGTGTGTGTGTGTGTGTGTGTGTGTATGTGTGTGTCTGGAGTCACATAAGGGTTACATACTTACTAAATGTTATTCTATTTTCTTCCACATTAGAGTCACATTTTTTTTTAAAGTAACACCCACATTAGCTATAGCTTTACATGCAGAAACCTAGATTTACAATTATGTCCTTATAACGTAATAGACATATGACCCAGGCTAAAATATTTGATCTTTCTGGTTCTCAGATGCAGCTAGGGATACTGCAAGGTTTAAATTATTTTTGAGTACTAGGTTTCTGAGAGGCTCACAAGGGATTCTTTACCCTTCTTTGCATCGTAGAACAACCTGGCTTCCATAAGCTGCAGGTATGATGCTTTGTAGAGTTTTTGTTAAGCCAAATATCCCACTTCTTAAATATAATTTAGAAACTGCTTTACAGGGTTATTGCTAATTCTTCTGAAGCTGAAAATTTTCTGTGGTTCTGTGAGCTGCATAGTAATATTGGCCAGACAAAGAACTCTCGGTGCAGCACAGTAGAAAGGCATCTTGTGATCATTTCACAAATATTCAATTTTGTACTTTCTACATAGATAAAAGAGATGGGTATAGAGGGAAGCACGGATAGAGAGATGGGAGTTATGTCCACAGAAGGGGATGGCTCAGAATGAGGTGCGCTAGCTCTCGAGTTAGCTCTCAGTAGATGAGTCCCTTGTTCTTTTTTGTCATCACAGATCCTGGAAGAGCATGCTTATGAAGTCATCTGAGCAGAGGAAAAGCAGTCACTCTCTCAGGAACCTTCCCTATGACAGTGATAACTAAAACTGCAATAGTCAGAGAACCAAAGTAACACATTCTCATGGTAACAGGCTCCAGAATGTGAGCCATGTTCCATAAAAAATATGGAGGTTCAGTTTCAGAGATGAGGGACAAGGAGTTTAGAATTTGAAGAACACACTTGTCTCTTAAGATGATGCTATGTGAACTGTTCTGTGTGTGTAGTTTCAGAGCTGTCCAGTGTTCAGCAGTGAAGCAAACTTGTCATAACTGGAGCTGGGTGTGGTGCTGAAGGTCTGGAGTTGCTTGGTCTTCTCTGTGAATTGTCAAGAACCTTTTCTTCAGAAGGTGTGCTACATGTAAAGTGTACTGATAGAGTGGGGATATGTGGAATCTGTGAAGGGTGGTGCATGGATGGCAGGCAGAGGTCCAGACAGGGTCAGGCAAGGTTAGGCAGAGGCCAGAAAAGCCCTCATATTGAGCTCTGATTTGCAACATTTTATTTAGATGTACGAGGAAACATTGTTGACTTTGAAGAAAGTCAAATACATTAAAACAAAGTCCTTTGAATTTGTAGATAATATACAGACAAGCTTGAAACATACATGTGTTTAAATGTCCTTGGCAGAAAACAGAACTTCTGCCCAACTATGAAACCAAGGAAAGAAAAAATAAATCTAGATGCTGAAGGGTAGAAAATGAAATGTTAAAGGTTTTATAAGGCAGGCATGTTTTCTATTCAAGGACTAGAGAGTAAAATCTCATGAAATATGCTGTGTAAAGTCAGATGGTCCTCAGAGCCTTTACCTGGAAAAATAGTACAGTCAATGGCTGATATTCAGAATATGAAATAGACTGAATGTTAGCAACCTAATGTAATGCCTAACTCCACTGGAGGGCTGTCTGACATTTTCTGCCAGGTTTCCGGAGACTCATAAGTTGTTGAGTGTGTTCCCAAAGTCATTCACCTACTAAGATGGCCAGATGAAAATCCAGAATTGCTAACTAATAGTGGATTTGAGATTTGTTATTTTTTCCCTGTAAAATATTGCTGCAGATAGTGGAAGAGATCGGATGTAAACTTTCATTACAGTAGTTAATGTTTATCATCCTAAAACCCCTGAATGTCAACATGCTCCAAGCCATAAGCTCAAATCAAGTAACTCATTTTTGAAGCAGCAAAGGAGTGTACGTTTCACAAAGTGCAAATCCAATTTTGCTTAAAAACATTTAAATAAATGGGAATATCATTTCCTTGTTTCTTCAATTGGCATTAGGTACTTTCCAGTTCTTACTCCAACGAAACTACCAGGTCATAAAAGATCTGACTTGGGAAACACAGTGGCACCTGTGTCCGTGACTAGAATCCATGCTTTACTTGGTATCAGATTTGCCATTCTGATGCTTGTATTGAAGATAAGTTAGTTTCTCATGAGCAGACTGGTTCTGAACTAAGGATGGGGAATGGCTCCTGGGAGGTTAGTACTAGTCACCACTGTTTCTGTTTCCTTCTGAGGTATTTTGTTTGCACCTATCATCTTTTCCTGAATTCTGGTTTTTTGTTTTTCCCATACCCTCATAATAACCTGATATGGAACTGACTGCCTTTGACACTAGATATGGAACCACTCTGTCCTCCCTGGCCTATACCACCCTGGTCTCTAATCACTGGAGTTGTTTGGAAACAGCTTCCTTTGAATTGTTTTGTCTCTAAAAGCTGCACATGCCTCATTTAGCCCTGAGTTTTTGCGTGTATTGTGTTTGTACTGCAGAACTCATCACAGAAGACAAATGTCCTGGGTCAGTGTCTCTTTTCGTTTAGTAAGTTGGGATGCATCACAGCCTTGTGAGACTTGACTTCCTAGTGTCTGGGTCCAACAAAGCCAACATCTGAGTACAAAGCTCCCGCCTCCAGTCTCTGGAGAAGTTGACACTGGTGAGGCTTTGCATTTACTTATATGAATCATTCCCCAGTGGACTCCTGTGCACGAAAGTACAGACCATAGCTGCTTTATTGCCATGTTTATCACCTTTATGGAATAGTTTGGGACCCATGGTATGTATGTATAAAATGAACTAAAACAGAGATTGAATAACTAAAAGAAAGTATATAAAGGAATCTACTAGCACACACGTTTTGCTGCATTTCTTAAGGTGTTTTGGGAGCATATTGTTTGAACAACCTTTGTGGTTTCGGAATCTATATGGAAACAAGAATATGTATTTTTGTCTCAAATTTTGTAGGTCAGTTACACGGGTAGAAATGCTTTTCTATTTTTGTCTCTATACAAATATACATGCTACAATGCTACTGCCACGCCCACTTCAGTGGTGGCTCACAACAGGCCTGAAACCTGGAAAGAGTCCTGAGGAAAAAGAGTCTCAAGGAAACTCAGCCTCCTGGAGTCCTGGCATTTCTAATAATCTATATACATGAACCTATCCACATGCTAGTATGGTGTATGCTCTCTTTCAATATTATTAATGCCTTTAAAGATTGAATTTTTACCATAGGTGAAGTTTCCTCTAGTGTTCCAAAGTCCTAAAAATTCCTTAAATCCAGTGTTCCAAGTCCTGATAATTCCTTAAAGCCAGTAGCTGGGAATTCAGCAAGAAGGTTACCTATTCATTAACATTCTAATTCACTTCTAGTAAAGACAGGTGAAGCTGATTAAGCATCACAAAGAACAGAGCCAAGCCCAGGGCAAAGCTTAGAGTAGTATACCTGTGGAGGTTAAGTTCATATGCAAGTTATTTACCAAGGCCTAGGAAATAGGGGGGGAATGTGGTATTGCATTATTCATGAGATCTGCCAGAGCAGAACCCCCCAAAACAGATTTTTCTGCTAGGCCCAAAGGAACAGCATAATCGGATAACAATTAACACCTGGCTTCCTCCTCAAGCTGCCTGGTCCCACCCCCTGGTCTTTTCATGTATTCTATCCTTTGTCTTGTGTCATTGTAACTGCAGGTGTATCCTGCCCACTTTTCTTGTTTGATCTGTATTAAAGATGTGATGCTCATTTTGATCAATACATTCAGTTTTACACCCTCTCTCATGTGAACTGTCTGTCACTCATTCGCTGAATCCTCACTTACCTGCAACCAAGAGACCCAGTTCCACGCAGATTGGGGACCCAAAGTGAGGCTAGGCTGTGGCATGCTACAACATAATTTCTAAGATTATTTAATATTATGCTACAAAATGCTCTAACCATAATATTAACATAGAAAAAGATGCAGTTTAAACCCCTTACTGATCCTAATTTTATAATGTGTAGAAATTAAAAATAGAGAGAAGAATCAAAATTTTGTGAGCTAACTTTCTCTGTAGAATTATGATATGCTCTTCACATTTATACAATATTGAGAAAAACGCACATGCTCATTTTAAAGTCAGTGACAGAGTTGAACCCAGAGAGGAGAGTTTTAGCATCATCGGTGTCAATTAGCAGTGTACTTATTTTACAAATAAAAGATACAGAAAACTTAAGGAGTAAAGAAGAAGGTTTTCAATGAATGTATTGCCAACTAGGATTTTTTAATGACACATTTTATAGGAGTATCATTAAGCTACTAATATATATATAGCTTCATAAGTTTAAAGATGAAACTGTCACTACAATAAATGCCAGTAACTTGGCTTTCATCTCTGAACATTCCTTTCTTTCCTCCTTTTAAGTTGATGAGAATATTTGGCATGAGAAAAATTTAAGTTTGCCAGTGTGTGCAGAGGAGCTCTGTGTCTTGTGTCATGAAAGCCACACCTCTCTCATTCCTTCTTTTCTCGAGTACTGAGTGAACTTCCATTGTACACTGTTCTTATGACTTCAACTCTTAGACTAAATGGTGTCCCGTGGTATCCGTTGTGTATATGAAATGTCCATTTTAACATAATCTCCTTAAGCTTAATTATCTGCCACAAATGTAAAGTTCTTCTGTAAGATTTCAGTGTGTGTTTGTGTCTGTGTGTCTGTGTGTGCTTCATCTGTACAGACTTCCAGGTATTTCCATGTCTTTGCTAGTGTGCACAATACATTCAGAAGGCAAGAATGCAAAGTTGACTTTGACATAGTGTTTTTATTCTTTCTGGTAGATTGCTAGAAGTGGGATTTTGGTTGGTAAGGTTTTCTATTTGGGGATGCCCTACTTCACACCGTTTTATGTAATATCTTGTCTTGAGTGACCTTGGTGCTGAGACTGTCCTTTCTTGACATACCTCACCAGCTGTCTTTCATCTCTTTTGTAATTGGCATCCTAACAAGCATGAGGAGGATTTATTTTTGCTTTTATGCTTATTAGTATGTAGAGGAGGTTTCTGTATCTATCAACCATTTTAGTACCATTACAGTCTTTGTGGTAAGCATTTCATGCCTTTTCCCGGGTTATCTGTATTGTGCTGCCAAGCTATATTATGGACATTAACTCTCCATGCAACTAATCTCTTGTGAATATTATCTGCCATGTTCTGTTCTCTCTCTCTCTCTCTCTCTCTCTCTCTCTCTCTCTCTCTCTCTCTCTCTGCACATGTGTGGACATGCAAACATGCAGAGATTCTTTTTTGGCTTTATATTGGATCCTCATGTCTGTTTCTGATTTTTGTAGTCTGCATATTCTGGGTCATACCAATAGGTTGGTGATCAGTGTTTAGCAATTTTGTGTTTTCAGTTATTCTCTGTCAGTCTAACCTGTATCGAGTGGGTCATATATATAGCACAGGGGGAAAAAATCAATTTTATCCCAGTGCATTGAGATGCCCAGTTTTTCCAGCATCATTTATTGAAGGAACTACCCTTTCCTCACTGTTTATCCTTAATGTCACTATAAATGCCAGTGTACTGGAAATGCATGAGTTTTAGTCACTCTGTCTATGTTGATGCTATTAGCCTCATGCTTTTTTTGTTGATGTCATTTTGCAGTATATTTTGAAGTAAGAAAATATGATACCTTCAATTTTACTCTTTGTTAATATCATTTTGGTTCTTTGGGAAGATTTGAGGGTGTGTATGAATTTAGAATTTATGTTTCTGTTTAAGATGGAATATAGCTACTTAAAAATTTATGGTGATTCTTTAGAAGCAGCTAAAAAAGAAAATCATTTTAATTAGAATAAAAAATGATTTTAGTTTCCTTTTGCCTTCTTATTACCCTTAAGGAAAATACTCTTTCTGAAATGTAATTTTTAATTGTCAACAAGACTCAATCAATGGCATGGCTCTTTTTCACATGCTTCCTGACCTATATGTGCACAGTCTCCCGCAGGAACAAAACTCAGAGTGAAACATTTATTATCATCCTGAAGCATGCATTGGTGCTCTGTTATTCCATGTTCAAATACAGGATACATGTTTTTATTCTTATCAAGATTCTGTTCCATGAGAAGAGATTCTTTGAAGTTCAGGGTCTCAATAAGTGATTGGGTTTGACCTTCTTTGAAATTTAAAATAAAACGTATGCCAAAGGATGAGGCTTTGTTTAGGATTTACTTCAGAGGGTTCTTCATTTTCTAGAAGCAAGGTAGGAAAAGGTAGAAGTCAAGGGACCAGCCTTACTCAAGAGAAGTGTCAGATTGTGGCTGCATACACATACAAATTCTCTGTGAAATGGAAGGTGTTAAGTTTCCAGATGGATGTTGTCAAACTACAGCTTGATATAGGGAAAATATGCACATATGCATACACACATAATAAAAATGAATGTAGAAGAAGTCATGGGTTTCAGCTGGGTGGGTGATTTCAGGAAACAGGATGATTTGGAGAGAGAAAGGGGGAAAGAAAGTGAAACTAAGCCAGTGTTCATGTATGAAATCCTAAAATAAAAACAAAAGCAAATTACTGAGAAAGATAACAGAGAACCAGAAAGTATGGAAGCAAAGGCCTGAATTTATATTCTTAAATTTTTTATTGAATTACTACATATAGTATGCTAATTAAAACTATCATTTCAAATTATAATTGATAAAATTTAAAACATATCCAAACACCAGGATTGGAATACAGGTATAACTCTTTCTAATCAAAATGTTTGAGATAGGAAAGAACATATACTAGCTTTTTTGTGGTTTCTAAATCAGAGTAAGAAATATGCCGTGAAATAGTGTGGCTAGAACTGGCTAAGTGGGAGGAGAAGCTTCGTAGTAGCCTGAGACTACTCTTGGGTCATCTAGTGTGTGCATGATTGCCTCAACCTGCACTGGAGATGGGTTGGGTAATGTACGAAGCCATTTGTGAGGCTCTGTTACACCCGGAGAGACGTCACAACCCCAACATTAATCACATTGGGCAGCCATCACTGACCCTACAATTGCTCAGCTTATGTTTCTGTAGAATGGAAATGTATGTGGGCAATCTCTAGGCTCTGTGAAAGAACAAAATAATAACTGTATAGAAAGTTAGAAACACATTATAACTTTTAAAATAATATAGCATTAGACATTAATTAGATTGGCAGTTTTCAATTTGTGTATCACAAATACTTTGGGGGAGTGTCAAATGACCCTTTCACAGGGTTTGCATATTAAATATCCTGCATATCAGATATTTACATTGCAATTCAAAACAGTTATGAAGTAGTAACAAAAATAATTTTATGGTTGTGAGTCAATACAACATGAGGAACTGTATTAAAGGGTCACAGCATTAAGAAAGTTGAGAACCACTATATTTGATAAAACAAATCTGTAACTTTTACTGCTTTTCAAATTCTGCCTGTAACACAATCAGATTAGTGATATTACTGTTTTCACCTGGCTTTTAATAGTCCTCCCCAAGCATTCTGTAGCTCATCAATACAACCAAATATTTGGGGAAAAAGCTTTTATAAAATATTCACATTGTATCCTAGACATGGAAAATATCAGCTAGTACCTTAAACACTGCCTTGCATTTCAAATCCTACTTAATTGCCTGACTTCTAGGCTTATTGGAAGACTTAGAGTTATAATGTGGCTGCTAATTGTATATTGGTTGAGGGGAAAGAGATGAAAACATTGCATCTACTTCTAATATCTTTATAAACCTTGCCAGATATACATGTTTTATTACTCTATTGTGTATATTACCTTACAAGCTAGATATTTGACATGCCACTCAAAGTACTTGGGGTAGCTTCCATTACAGATCGATCTTTTGGAGGACAGTTATGTCTGAGAACCACTTGGCCACTTTAGCTCATGATCTAAATTAAGACAGAAGTCTTTGCCAAAGTCATCTTTTAAAATATAAGTTTATTTATTTATTTAAACTGTTGACCATTCTAACTTACCTAATATAGAAATTTATTCCAATAGACAGTAGCTAATATGGCACCCTGTTTGGGTGGCCCTGATGTAAAATCTTGTTATTCTTATCTTATCTTACCTTCTTGTAAATCATCTCTATAGAGCAATCCTGGGTCATTATTTTTTGTTTTGTTATGCTTTTCTTTTATTTTTCTTTTCTTTTCTTTTCTTTTCTTTTCTTTTCTTTCTTTTTTCTTCTCTTCTCTTCTCTTCTCTTCTCTCCTCTCTCCTCTCTTCTCTTCTCTTCTCCTCTCTTCTTTTCTTTGTTTCCCATAGGTTCTTTTTCTTTGAAGCTGTTATTTCAGTGGAAGCAAAGCTGGAAATAACAGTAAACATTTATTGTCTCCTTACTTGCTAGGAACTGGGCTGGATCATGTGCATTGTCATGACAACTTTGTAATGGGAACATTATTATTTACCTATTTTTATTTCTTTAGGTGAAGAAACTGAGGATTGGAGAACAAGTTCCATGTCATCAGCTACATTGTGGGATACATGACAGGTATCCTTAATCTAGGGATAAGCCTGAGAATATGGTAGGAGGAAGTAATGACCTCAACTGGAAGGCTGGAAAGAGCAGAACTCACTTGGTAACAATGTACATAACAGAGCATAGGTGCAGTGCTCCAGATTCTCGAAACCAAAAAACACAGACACACACCCCCACATGCACATCCTCACACGAAAAGACCCACACATACATGTATATACACATATGTAAATACATATAGGCCACATACAAACACAAACACACATTCATACACACATAAAAACCACACACATATACATAAGCAGACACATACATACACTCATATAAACACATACCCACACATACATGCATATACACACACGACATTAATATTATGATATAAAATACGAGTTCAGAATCTACCATCAAAACACAAGTTGAATAGCTAAGAAAGTATGATTCCCTGAGTAACACACACTGGATTTAGGGAGCATGAATTAGGTCATTATCCTCATCCATGAACTAACACTCTGCCAGTTCATATTATAACCTCTTTTATCTGAATCTCCTGAGTGCTAGGTTTGTGTCTAATTCTGATCAATATATGCTCAATGCATGAACCACCACCCAATGTTGAAGCTCTAGTACAACTAGAAAGACTCATAAGTGCTAGCTCGCAAATAGTAATTTATTTCATTAATATATATTGATTTAATATTGAACAATATTTTGGTCATATTAGGCTAAAGAGTATATTAATGTAAATGTTTCTTGCCTAGTTTTGCTTTCTTAATGGAGAAACTCAAGGTGTGACTCACATTTGAATCTGATGTTACATTTTTGTTGAGCTGCGACTGGGCTGAAGTATTAGGAAGTGCGCTAACGAAAGTAATCAGAGAGTGTTTGTGTTTCAGATACCACTCAGTTTTATATGCATGCGAGGGCTGAATTCAGACACTTTGGAAGCCTAAGTCTTTTCTTTGTAAGTACTCCTTGATCTCAAACCATGAACATAGTTTAGATCTTATAAACAACTTTGCTTAGCAGTGAAAACTCAACCACTTCCCAAATGGTTAGTAGCTAGGTTAATGCTTCTTAAAAGAGCAAGCATATAGATTCATGCTAGGTGAAAGGAGACCTTGTTGAGGGTGGACTCATGCTTAGTTGGTGAGGCAATGGGCTTGGGGAATACACTTAAAGAAATAGGTTGGGATGCTTTAGACCTAAAAGACATCAAAATTTGGGGAAAGAAACTATCGGGGGAAGCCTATCTTCTTAATTAACTTCCTCTTCTTTCTCCTCTTAGATTGAGCTGTATCTCTAGAAGGTACAATGAACAGGCCACAGTCCAACTAATCTCTTCAATTCTCTTGCTGCAAAGATTGATGGAGACCATTGTGTGATCAATTTGGTCATGACACTGGATATCAGTCATGGGCCTGACTGAAATGAATGGAATCACTTTACTCTGCTTTGCTTTCACTGTGTAAACTGAGCTGGTCCTGAGGTTTAGGGTCAGAGAAATCAGTGCTGAACCTAAGTCTTCTAACCTCCTGGCATGATTTATTAAAGGAAACTCAGCTTATTAATGCATATTAGTTAGCAGAAGACACATCAATCAGGTCACCTGTCTTACCCACATTCTCTCCTCACAGGGTGTGCTTACCTTCTCTAGAAGTTAGAAAAATGTCATACTATAATGTGCATTAAACTGAATGGCTAAAAATCAGATAGTGGTGCCTAGCCTCAAATTAATCCTTAGACCAGCTCAAAAACAAGATCTGTCTAGAAAGTTTATCTATGCTCCAATGGGGTCTACAAGGTTTGGTATAAATTTACAGTCCCTAAAAGTAGCAACTTCAGAGAAAAAGCTCTCTACAGTTTAAAAATATTTATAATTAATTTTATCACTTAATTTTCTCCTTACATATGTTCAGAGCATCACTATGGTGACAACAGTGGGGCAGTCAATCATGCTACCGCTGCCCAATAAATTTTTCATCACAATGGGGGTTTGAAAATTTCTTGGATGGAAACTCTAAGTTCCTCTGACCTTGAACTACATTTTCTGTCATTCAAGGTGTCAAATTACTTTACTCTTGATTCTTTTCCTTGTTATTCCTGCAGTGGCTTCCTTATTTTCATTCAGATCTGGTTCAAAACATTGGCTGCTACTTTGACCCACACTGACATTTCAAAGGCTGAAGAATAATTAGTGAAATAAAAACCTCATAATTACTTTCTTGCACACACCCACACAAAGGCTTTTGTTGAGCTGGCAGAATGGATTGAGATTTTGTTGTGCTGTGTTTTGTTCTAAATGACTGAGCAAGGAATTAAGGGAAGTGACAGGCATTTTCTAAAGGCACAAAGTAATTCAGGAGCTACGGCCTTCAGTGCTCACCTAGCAGTGTTGAAATTTTGAGAAGCAGCTTTATGTCTTGTTTTTAACCCTAAGTTCTAACAGAAAGAAGTTCTTTGGATATGCCTTTAAGATAGATATGGTATATCAGTCACAATGGCTGTGTCACTTAAGCTGCTAGCTTTTGCTCAGTTAGAAATCCTTATCTATGGATTGCTTTCATTTGGACATTAAAATTACAGGAACTACTCAATATCTTAGGAAAATATTCAACAGAATGGACATGATGAAACAGGCTCTTTACACCCCTGCCTGTTCTTTTAATCTGATTTACTGGACTTCGCATAGGAGTCTAACCTTAGTCGTAGTCAGTTGTTAGGTTGCTTATACATGGCTTTCAGTAAAAAGAAGAGAAATGTCAGATGGCTTCTACCTCTGCTAGGTTGAATTCTTTGGTTCTTTATGGTTCTCATATTTATGTTATGTATAGACAATTACCATACCATATAGCCCTTGGTGTGATTTTTCAAGAGCCTTGTTGAGTACTGCTTTCTTGTGTGCCAGACTCTCTGTTTAGTTTTTTTCACAGAAAGTTTTGGCTTTGACTATTATGTTTTATATTTCTATTTGTTGTTTGTATTACTTTCAAAGTCTTTAATTTTTACTTGATGCCATTTATATGTTGAACAAGCATGACTTTTGTAAACAGAACACAATCTAAAGTGGACACTTCTAAAAACTTTTCTCAGGTTCCCTGGTCTGACAAATAGAATAAAAAAAAAAAACTTGTCTTATTGTTATTATAAACAGGCTTTGATCCTCATAGATTCTTTGATATGTCTTGGCAACTCCAAGGATTGTTGAACCATATTTTGAGAACTCCTGGTTTAGGAATGAAAATGAGATGATAGGTTAAAAACTTTATTTAAACCCCAGGAACATGTAAAGTTATGTCTGGAAGAGAAAGCATCCTTTTAACAATGTCAAGGATGTGCTTTTGAGATGCCAGAATAGACCTTCCGTCTCTGTGCATGGTGAGTACACAGGCTTCCAAAATCAGCATTCACAGGGGGTAGGTTTTCATCTATTAAAATGAAGCACACAGATTTTTAACAGATATTGATGCTGTTATAGACACCATCACCTTGAATTAGAAGAGACAGAGCAGGATGCAGATTTAGAAAACACTGGTCATTTATCATGAGAAAGGAAGCTGGAACAAAGTCTCCAGAAGCTCAGCTCAATGCTGTGGAATAGCCTTTCAGAGGCCATCACAGCTATAGAACTTGAGATCCAGGGACTGTCATTGAAGGAGTGAGCATAGCCAAAGTGCCTTATCTATGTCTTAACCTTTCATGTATAAGGATACTTGAGATCACCTTGGATAGAAGTAATGACATAGAACATTTGTGGATCTCAGGAGTGGCTGAGAATATTTTGATTTTATTACTGAAATGAATCATTGGGAAGACTCTGGCAGTAAGATTCCAGTTTGTTCCTAAAATGCCTTACTGACTAGCCTTGATTCCTTGCGATTCATTAGATTACGACTGGTATTACATTACCCATTGTGGAAATAACTGGTTTTAGAGTACTAGATTACCTTTAGTTCTTCATCTAGAAATGGAACCTTGAGAGATTTTTAACATTTACTGAGGTTGCCCTTTCTCAGGTCTCACTTAGGCAACCATATTACTGAGAGTTAATGGGTGATACTTTCCTGTCATTCATATATATATGTTGAAAGATTATGTCATATATATATATATATATATATATATATATATATATATATGTGTGTGTGTGTGTGTGTGTGTGCGCGCGCGCGCGTGTGCGCGCAAACCATACCAAATGGACTCAGCAGATTGTCTTTGTCTTTATATATTTACATGTTGTGATTGCTAATCTTGTTTGTCAGTTTGAATACATTTGAAATCAACCTGTAAAACCCAAGCAGTTGAACATTCCTGTGAGAATTTCTCTTGACTAGATCTTTTGAGACAGGAAGAACCACCCTAAATCTGGACCACCTGTTCTGGTGAAAGCCTTTATAAATGGACATGGAAGAATGACATTTTCTTTTTGTCTTCTTGCGCTCTCTGCCTCTCTCTTTCCCTCTTTCCCCTCCTTCCCCCTCCCCTCCCCCTCCCCCTCTCTCTAGCTTTCTCTTTCTCTGGCAAACTCTTTTACCTGTGGCTGAGGTGTTCCTTGGCTAGTACAAGAACTGATTTCTTTGGAATTACAATGCAGATTAAAGAGCAGATGAGACATCTCACTTTGGGGAATGAACAACTATTGGATTCTTTGCTTTTGCATCAAAAGATAGATATTGTTGTACTAGCTGGATCACATGCTCTAAGCCACTCTAAAGCTAATAAATAAATAAATAAATAAATAAATAAATAAATAAATAAATATTCTAGTAAAGGAATATATATTCAACCATTCCTTCATTCTATCAGTTCTTTAGGGAACTCTGACAAAAAATATGTATATATTTAAAAGTAACAATAATATTTGAAGAAAAACAGATCATGAATTTGAAAGGGTATGGAGCAAAGGAGGGGTTGGAAGGAGGATAGAGAAAGGATGAAGAACTGTAAACAGTGTACTCATATATCAAATTCTCAAAAAGGAAAGGGGTACTCAATCTGCACGTGGTTCCTAGAATTTCTCCCCCTAAGTGGTTCTAGACATCCTGGGATCTGAGCCCAGGAAGAGAGGAGCTATGCCTCTGTGCAAGTAGATCCTGTAGGTCCTGTGCAGCATTAGATAGATCCTGGAAGCTGATCTTATCGTTTCTTTCCCACTCTATGGTTCTTGTTCTACAGTCATTCCAAGATATGAAACTTGCCAAACTTTTTTGAAATACTAAAATCTGGTGTTAAGCTCATAAAACTTTAACCACATTATTCTCTCTAATTTATTTCCTTCCTCTTCCTTCCATTTATTCTTTTACCTCTTGGGAACAATTCCAGAGTCTGGCATGCATACTGGTCCTTATATCTTCCCTTTTGCTCTGCCTCTTCCAGGAGCCTTGGTTCATTTGCCTCTCCAGTTCATTAAAGTATCTCACCCGTAAGCTTCCAGGAGGCAGAATAACCACACGTTTTAAAAAAAGTAGCTAGGCTTTCAATCCATATAACCCTTCATAATTTGAAAATAATAGGCATTATCAATGTAATTAAACACATTTTTAAAACTATTTGAAAATGTGGGATTTTCTTGCCTTTCTTGGTTTGTTGTAATTTTTATTAAATTTAGTGAAATAGCATATTTTCTGTCATTTCTTCATGTCATCAGTTGAGAAATTCTACATAGACTAAACAGAAGAAATTTTCTTGCTAAGATTGAAACACACTTGGTCCACTGAAATTATTCTTAACTTGAAAGAGACAGCTTGACATTTTAGTACTGTGTCAGCAATAGTCCTTAGCTTTTATATTTTTTGTTTAAAAGTGTATTTCAAACTAACTACATTGTTGAAAAAGTATTTTATTTAATAAATTCTGATAAGCTATCAGCCATAAAAATACTAGAAGTTTTGCTAATAGGCTACAGCTATTAGCAATATTATCACATTAAAAATTAAAATTCAGACTAGCAGATTGACTTCTAATTATTAATATTGTTTGTTATGTGCTAAGTTTTTTCTCAATAATTGGTAAATTCTGAAAGCAATTTGGGCATCTAAAGAATGACTGCCTTTATGTAGCAAGAAAAGGTAATGGAGAGGAACAGCGTCCTTTCATATTAGCGTCTTGCTAATTCAGCAATAAATATTCACCAAAGGGTATGATATCTTGAGATAAGGTTGCTGTGACCATCCATTCCATTAAAAATATGTTTATTTTACTTCCAGGTGTCATCCATTAGGACAGGCAATTGACAGTTCAGCTAGTAGCCTTTGTCAAGCAAATGAAACTTACTTTTAATGGAATGGAACTTTCTAAATGACCTAATCTCAAGTAGCATGCACTTTGCTGAATATTTATTTATTATGAACTAGTCAGCTGAAAATACAATTTGTGCTGCACTAGGTGATCTGGTTATTTACGAATTGCATTATATCACTTGTGTTCATCTACTTAGAAACAAAACAAAACAAACTAGACTCAGAAAAGCATGCTAGTGTCTAACAATCTCTTCAAGTTTTCTCATATATACCTTCTTTTCTTACCTCATCTTCTTTCTGCTTGTATCCCATTTCCCTATCAATGTATCCCATCTATCTCTCACCTCTTTCCTTTTTTCCCTTGTATCTCCCAGGGACAATTCCAAAGTCTCAGAATGAATACTTCTTATATCTTCTCTTTTGCTCTATGTCTCTTCCAGGGACTCTGGCCCATTTATTTTCCATGTTACATAAGCACCTTGATCTTGAGCTTCTAGGAAACCTAAAGACCACATATTTTTCAAGGGTAGTTTCATGCCAAAGAATTATACAGGTAGTATCCTAGGAACAAAGAAAAAACAATTCTGTGAGTCTTATACTCTTATCTAATATTTTTTCTTTTTTTATACTTGCTTTTTAAAAAGAAGAAAAACCCCCATGCTGTTTGACAAAGTAGATATACTAATTTACCTTCCATTGAACAATGAATGGTTGTAATGTGTTTCCCCTCCCCAAATGTCTGATAACCCAGGTGCAATACCAGAACAAAGTAAGGTCTCACTAAAGTCACCTTCAAGAAGGGAAAAGTTGATTGGAGTTACTTACAGGTCTATGAATAAAGGGTTATCTGCAAGACAATGGATGGTGCAGGAGAGAGGAATCCCAGAGTGGTTGATGAGAGGGCTGCTGCACTTCGGTGTTTCCTGAATGACCTTTAAGCAGTTAGGCAGCTGGAAGATGTCCATCTCCCCCGAAACTCTTCCTTCCCTCTTTGTGTGACATGGAGAAGAGCTATTGTGAACTCTTGTAAGCTTCAGCTCTCTGGGATTTTAAGACTTCTTACCTCTGGGAGGAAATATTTGAATTCAGAAGAATTTGCTATTTGATCGCATAGAAGGAAAAGTTTCTATTTCTTCACCATGAATGGGAATCTTTGTAATTTTACTTTTACATTTCCCTGATAGCCACGTAATTTTTGCCAATTGGACTTCTTTTGCAAACTGTCTGTTCGGAACACCTGGTAACTTTTTAATTAATTTACTTAAAGCATATTTCATCATTAATATGCTAAGTCCATCCGTGTTGGCTGAGGACTTTGGTTATCACAGGCACTTAGCCACCCAAGTGTAGAACCCCTCTTGAACACGTTTATTCTTTCTGTGCTGAAATAGTACATAGCAGACGAGGTCACGTTTTTCACTAAGAGTGACATTGTTACTTCCGTTCGTACTTTAGTAGTCAGTGTTACACATCATAACCTACTTTAAAATGAATTGTAAAGTAGAGACTTATCATGAGCTGGAAACAAGTGGGTGTACAATCACACCTGCTCCCCCCCCCCCATTCACTACATGGGTCTTTAAGACACAGAGTCACTATATTTGGAGATTGTCGGTTGAAGCATCACTGTGACACCAATAAGTTATTGCTTTTCTTTGACTATAAATTGTGTATGGATGTTGGATAATTTGTGAGAAAATGAAAGATAAAGAGGTTTGAAAAGCATTCCTTGAGAGAATTTTTTTTATCAGCTTTCCTGTATTCATGTTTGAGGTAGACAATGTTTGCTTTTTAGAAAGTACTTTTGCCTCAGTATCAGTAGGACTTCTGTCTTGTATTTGGGAGGCAAAGTATTAGGTAGCCCATGTTGGCTTCATGCTTGCTTTATGGATGGTGCTAAGCTTAAACTCCCAGTTTTCCTGACTCTACCTCCCAAGCTATGGTATTAGTGTCACTCTCCAGCATTCCTGACATTGTTTAAGTTGTTATGAAGCACACCATATAGATTCATGTCTGATTCCTTCACAGAATAAGTTTGGGTGATTAAAAGGGCTGATTTGATGTCTGGAGGGCATACTCTAAATACTCAGGCAATGAATGAAGCTTCTCATGGGAGCTAACTTTTCTGGTAAGTATAGAAAAATGCTAAGTTCTCTTTGTAGGGTTGGATTTGCTGATTTGTGGAATACATTTGATCATGGATGTTCCAACGGGATGTTCCCTCTGATAGTCACAGGGCTTAGCAGTGGCATTTGCACAGCTGCCCAACAATCAAGAAGGGAAACAACCTCTATAAGGTCACACAACTTTGGAGTGTCTTCACTTACTTCCTTTCATCTGCTAAATGTGGATCAGTTGATATACAGTAGTCATTTCAAAAATGTTCTCATCTTTGTGGACATAAAAGAGTGAAAACAATGTTTTCAGTAATAGCCGTTGTTATTTGAGGAACCACTCCTCGCTAGAGATGATAAGGAATGTGAATATGTTAACCTGTTTGTTATTATCAATAACGATGAAAGATAATTGTTATCACTCCACTTCACAGTGGAGGAAACTGACTTCCAGACCTCATATATCATCCGTTCCCAAGATAATCAGATAACTTAAGTAAAAGGATTTAAACTCTCATCTGTCTGTTACAAAGGCTTGGGTGCCAAATATGTGAATAACTTCAGTGTATTGCCAGATAAGCAGCTCAGATCTTTGAGAGAAAGTATCTGCATATCTTTGTTTAGTGACTAAGGAGAAAGCAAGCAGTTATTACAATTGAATGATTATGATTTCATGATCAGGACCCTGATACCATTTTACAGATGTATTCTTCATTGTGTTCTTACAAAGAGCATCATTTAGTAAGAACCCAGAAAGTACTTCTCCAAGCTTTGATGTATCTCAGAATACTCTGGAAAAACTAATAAAGAATATGAAGGTCCAGATGTGTTATATAAAACAAAACCATGTGGCTGAGGTCTTGGTATTTTCACTGAAATTTGAAATTTCATTGAAATTTTTTAAATGCATATCTATGATGGCCATCAAAGTTTAAGAAACACTCTGATGAGGTGTTTGTCAAGAAATTAGTTGTGGTATTAGTTCTAGAAGGTTGCATAGCCAAGTGATGGTTAAACCAGAATTTTATGCATATATGATCATCAAATATTCAATGAAGACTTTCCCATACTGCTCTATGGGATGAAATTTCAAAGAGTAGTTAATATATGTAGTGTAAATACATTCCTTCCCACCCATCTGAGAAATTTTGGTGGTCGAATTTCTTTCATGACTATTCATAATAATCAATAAAATATAAATAATTCCAATAATTTCTGAAATAAAAAACAATCCAAGATTTTATTAAAGTAAGTTTTATCAACTTTTGTTAAGTTGTACTTGCCAAATCCAACTATACTTCAATATTGTTTCTACATGTATATAAATATACTCAGGGTGCGAGCCTAAGAAACAAAAGAGCAAAAAAATGCAAAATTAAATTTTAGCAAAACTCTATATTGAAAGATATGAGACTATTCTTGCTCCATGTAAAATGTGAAAATGCAACAAAATACTGGAATAGTAACAAGGAAATTCACAAATATATAATGAAGGGCTTTGTTGAACCAGTAAATATTTTAATGAGTAGAGTTGTGATGCCATGACAAGAAGAATATGATAGAAAGGAAAAGTGAAATTTGTGGCTTTCAAGATTTTAATGAGATTCATGGAGAGTTCTATGTAATAAGATGTATATGTTAAAAAGCTGTAATGAGGTGAATACGTGAAATGTTTTAATGAGCTATGTCTCAGGAAGTGTCCTGTAAGATGGGCATCCTTCAGGCTGAAATGAGATGGGTGAAAGGAAAGTGTAATGAGCTGGTCACATAAAGGAGAAACATTATAATTACATGCATAAAGGAAGGAAAGGAGAGTATATAAATTTTCAAAATATGTAAGATATAATGGGAACTTGGTTTTAGTGTAATAAGATGCAGAAATGAAATGACAATGAGATACAAAAATGGAATCGTGTAATGAGATATGTAAGGACTGTGTAATGAGATGTGCATGTTTAAGGGGTCTAATAAGATGCAAGATGGGAAAGGTGTAATGAGATGAGCACGTTAAATAATCTAATGAGGGGCATGAAGGAAATGATGTCATGTCACAGGAAAATTGAAGGAAGAAATGAGATGTGCATTTTAAGGGCCATGATAAAATGGATAAAAGAAACCAAAGGGGGTAAGAAGATATAAAAATCAAATCTTGTTATTATGGGGGTGGTGTGGGTAATAGAGGAGGTGTGTCCCTCTTGTCATCTTTGAGATCATTCTTTTCCAAGTATTTATCCAAACATATACTAAGCACATTCTTTCGAAAACTGTAGAGATTTAAGTGATTCCCATCTTCAATGAACCACATATACCTACCGGAATATTCAAAGTTGGGTAATAATGCAGTAAAAAAAAAAGTTACAAGAATGGAATTGTTTATACATCAAAATATTTACATATTTGAGGGTAGTATTGCCTTGTACTCATTCTATTTACTTAATTCTCTTAAATGTTTTTGTCTTTTTTCTTCCTCTACTATTTATTCTCATATTAGTTGACCCTGTCCTTTCAGAAACTCAGATTAATATTCAAATAACCTATTCTATATTATTTCCATCTTAAATACAACACATAAACAAATAAAATGTAACACAAATGTATTTTTATGATTATTTTCTTTAAAAGATAGTAGACTATAGCTAGCTTCCTGTGCAATGACTGTAAGATAACTGCTTGCTCTTCCTAATGAGGGTTAGATCTAATTCAACAGTTTACACCCATTGACAACAAACCTGAATATTTATTAATTCTTGGGTAATTGGTAAGACATGGTACTGGGAGATATTATTCATAAGAATCCAAATAAATAGTAAACTTGGTAATACTGACCACTCAATAGCAGATAGAAATTAGAGGTAGTTTACTTTCAGAGAGTCCTCTTACATAAAATCCAGATTCTTCAACCCAGAACACTTTATTCATGTGTTTCTTGAGGAAACTCCTCTTTACTATAAAGCACCAACTCCTCAATGAGCATGCCTTGTTTCTTACTAGGCATCTCGTCACTTTGTCTACAAACACTTCTATATATTCAGAAGCTCAAGTGCTATTCTAATCAAACTTGGAAAGAAATAACAGAGTCATTCATTACTGATCTCCTCAACTTGAGTACTTGTCTCAGATCTCACCCTTGAGGTGTCTTCAATCCAAAACAGCCTCCTGGGATGACAAACCCAGAGAAATCTTCGGTGGCCTCACTTTTTGTTTCAGTGTTTGTATACTCTGTTAAATTCACCTGGGAAGGCAGACAGTGACAAAAATAAAACCAGCAACCCCCAAACCCTTGTTCAATCACAAACTCAATGCAGCTGTGCAGTCCTTGTAGCACTCTCAATCATTTACATAGAATGACCTGTAGCAGGCAAAGCATAAAGGATCCAAGACCCATAGACAGCTTCAGCGTTGCTCCTGGAAGCATACATATACTTGGCAGGTATAGAGGAAGTGCATCTCTCCTTTCTCAGGACACTGGCCTGTTTTCACTTGTCCTTTGTCCAGTCAAACCTTATCAAGGATATTGATTTATTCCAAATATTTTTCTCAGCTTTTTCATTCCTCTTCATTCTCCTTGACCTTTGAGCTAATTTTAATAATATATCTCTTGTGACTTCAGCCAACTCTTCAGCCATACAGATCATAATTGTCTTCTCTGGAAGGGTCTATCAATTCCTCCATAGATCGGGTTGCTTTTCAAGCCATGATGAGTAACAACTTCAGCATGAAATCTTCTCTGTACTATATTCTCCTGAAAAATAGGTTTTTCTCACTTTATCCAGTCTTGACTATTCAGTGCACTCCAGGCACTCCAGGCACTTCTATTGTGTTCTTTGACATTGTTGACCTCTCCAGTTTCTGCTGCTAGAATGAATACACAGATGCCATACTTGTGAAACGGAGGAGGTTACTTCTGCTTTCAGTATGGATGACAACCCATTGTCTAACTTGCAAACAGTCACCTCATACAAGTAATGGGTCCTTGCTTTTACCTGTTCTCCAAGCTTTCCATATGGTACTCTGATTTTAAGGTTGTTTTAGCTGTTCATTTAATTTTGAAAAGTTTTAAATTAAAACAGAATTATATCAGAACCGGCTTTCTTCCTCTATCTCCTCCAAGCTACCTTTCCTTGAACTTTCCCATGTCCCTGTTTCAAGATTATAATACTTTTTATGTGATTATATTTGTTACATGTATATGTATATTCACAAACTCCCCATCCTTATCTATCTATCTATCTATCTATCTATCTATCTATCTATCTATATCATTTTTTTGTTGATAATAGAGTTTCAAAGTTGACCATGCTAGGTTGGACAAACAATAAGTAGACTCAACCTTGGGAGATGCTACTTCTTCTTCTTTAACAGTCCATGGTTGCTTGTTTTGTTTTCATGTTTGTTTGTTTGTTTTGTTTTGTTTGTCTAGGGGTAGGACTGATAGAAACTTTTCCCCTTTCAAGGGAAGGAAGAAATTAAACAATCCTACCCAGCCATAACACCTGTGCTTCACAACAGTTACCATCAGGGTTAAGATAAGCATTAAGTTGCAGGATTTGTCATTCACATTTTGGTGCTAATGAACATCTGTTTTAAACTCTCCTCAACAGGCAGGACATCATTCCTGGTATTAAAAACCTAGCTAGATTCCTGGGGCTAGTGAGGTTATGAACCTTACAAAAGAATCTACTACAGTTACTTTGATAGACAAGCATAAATCTTTTGATATTTTAAAACTTGCTGTTTTACTCACTGATAACTGTATCTACCATTACTTATCAAAGGAAGTTTCTTTTTATGACAAATAGAGACTATCATAGAAAACAGTAATTGGACACAATAAAGATATCAACAGATCATGGGGAGTCCAGAATCTATGAATATATTTACATTATAGATCTTACATCAGTGGCCCAGGGGGGAAAAAAAAAAAAAAAAAAAAAAGAAAGAAGAGAGGCAGAAAGTTTGTGAGACTCAGGATACCAGGGGTTGACTGTGAACCAGTGTCTCCCAGAAATGACTGCACAAACAATATGATTTACACAAAGACCTATCTAGATCAGTTCTCAGACATTTGCATCCTGGAATGCCAATTCTCTTGGATCACTTTTTCCTCCAAGGAAGGACAGTTACAGTGGAACCCCATTTCACCCTTTAGAGATGGGAATGATTGTAGATTTATCCCTACTATGCCTCATTGTAAATACTTGAAAGTCTGTGTGTGTGTGTGTGTGTGTGTGTGTGTGTGTATGTGTATGTCCTAAACTCCAAACATTTCCTGCCCCTAATAATTTGAATAAGTGATTCTCAGCCTGCCCTAGAGAATTTAGATAATGAGAATCAAATTTGAACCTTGGCTTATTTCCTGAAAAAAATCAATTTATAATTTAAAACATAAAAATACGAAAAATTGTAAATCTCATTAGAAAAATTAAGGATTTAATAAAGAAAGATGTAAACAACCCAATATACCAATAACAGGAAGGGAGGAAGGAGAAATGGAATGAAAGAAGAGAAGGAGGTGATGCAGTAATTCAACAATTACAGAAGACAATTTCCCCAAACTAATTAAAAGAGAGGGAAAAAATGTATAAATTTAAATACTTCACCAAATTTTACATGTGTTGGGACAAGAGAATAGATATAGAAGGACATGTGGTAAAAATTTCAACTCTAAAATTATGAGGAAGTCCTGCAAGATTCTAAGTGAAAACCATAGTTTACTTAAAACAGTTTAATGTTTAAATTGTTTGTCAGCAAAAAATGAAATATTAAAAATGTAGGCAAAAGTATTTTGCATTCAAAGTATCTAACCAAGAGATCCAGCTGCTGCTGTGAAAGACAAATATTTGTGAACAGACTTCTTTATGCCTACACATATACAATATGTGAAAGAAATTCAACAAAATATTCTAAATATCTCATGACACATTTCTAAAAATTGCAAATACCAAATAGAAGAAACAAAGCCACTGAAAACCACTCTTTTGTCTCTGTTCTCCTACTTTTTCAGTATTACAGATATTTTCAGTAAACAAGGATTCTTCAAATACAAAGACATCACACAAGGGAGTGGATTGAATTATAAGAATGAAAATGCCTTGAAACCTAGGATATGGGAGGCAATGGCTCTTCCCTTTAAAGTGTCCTCAAGTTCTCCTTCTACATGGAGGTAGCAGACTGCGACAAGGGAGGGAGAAACATTTTAGTAATAAGAAATAGTTAAATAGGGATATTACTAAGAATAGAAAGATGTGTTTGAATGTGAGAATTTGGAAATACATTCGAGAAAAGAGAAAGCATAGAGCTTATACACTGTAAAGAGGTCAGAATCATCACAGTTTCAGAAGTAGCCAGTGAGGAAGGAAATGCAAAAATAATCATCAGGTAAGAGAGAGAAATGTAGTGAAGCCTACTAGTGAGCCAACTGAATGGAAGAGAGCTGACTTCAGTTATTAAAGATATGCATTTAGTATTGTGCTGGCAGTCAGAATCCAGTTATACATAGTTCATGAGAGCCATCAAGACAAGTTGAAAAATAATGAAATGGGATAAAAGATACTAAGAAATGCAAATAAAAAGAAAACATGGATTCAACATGAATATTAAGCAGGGTGAAGTCTAGGAATATAAAGACTAAATAGGATAAAGAAAGATTATGTGATCCCTAGAGCTATAATTTGTCAGGAAGATATGACAGTCATAAATCTTTCAGGTCCAAATAACAGTTCATCTAAACATGTAAATTGAAAAGTATTAGAAATACAAAACCTGATTAATATGCTCTTTGATAAGAGCACTTTAATTGAAGTTTTTCATAAGATAGTAGAAAGTTATTAGAAAAAAGAAAAACATAATAAAATAACTCAATCATCAAGAATATTTTATAAATATTCACATATCTTAATATCATCTAAAAAGGAGAGCATAACTGTGTCATTTTCTTTCAGAACACTTACAAAGATTCTACCAAGTGTTCAGCACAAACAAAATCTTAGCACATCAAATAAGGGGAGCTACAATGTATACTGTATGTACATAATGGACTAGTAAATTTAAAATTTGAAGACTTCTGATACTGTCTTGGATTACTAAATATCAAAACCCAAATTACAGGCACTTTTCCTAAAAAAGAAAATGAAATTATAGTGATAAAGCTTATGCAGTATAACTGTAGCTTAATTAGAGGTGCTTCAAGAGACAAATGCTTTCATATATTCAGAAAAATTAAATAATCATAATTCAAGTATAAAATCATAAACTCCTAAAGTTAGGAAAGATGGTAGACTACTTTATCTAATTGACAAATATGATGGACTGGGAGAAAAATGACCTATAAAAGAAATAACTTAAAATTTATGCATTGCAATTTAATAAATAAATAAATCGCCATGAAACACTAATGCTGTACCTTTTTTTTTCAGTAGTTTTTTTTTTTTTTTTT
>NC_034596.1:43255479-43268953 GCF_900095145.1 Mus pahari
CATTTTTTCAGGTTTTTCTCAGCCATTCGGTATTCCTCAGTTGAGAATTCTTTGTTTACCTTTAAAACATGTTGAAGATGCAATGCCCACTCTAACAAATGTTGTCTAGTGCTATTTGAAATGTTGTTAGAGAAATGCACCTGTGTGCAAAAATTCACTTAATACTACTAAATGTATTATTTTAATGAATGTATTCAATACAATTTATCTAAAACTGTAGTTCTTGTACAAACACATCAAAATTCAGACATTTCAAACTATCAAAGATTTCCTACTATTTTTCTCAAACACTCTAAAGATTAGAAAACAGAGCCAACACATCAATAAATACTTTGAATCTTTAAAAGCAGAATATAGCCATTTGAGATTCCTCTGTTGTGAATTCTCAGTTTAATTCTATACTCCATATTTTGATTGGTTTGTATGTTTTTTTGGTGGTTAGCTTCTTGAGATCTTTATATATTTTGAATATTACTCCTTTATGGGACGTGGGGTTAGTGAAGATTTTTTCCCAATTTGTAGAATGCCATTTTGTCTTATTGATTATGTCCTTTGTCTTACAGAAGCTTTCCAGTTTCATGAGGTCCCATTTATCAATTCTTGATCTTAGAACTTGAGCCATTGGAGTTTTAATTAAGAAATTCCCTCTGTGCCAATGAGTTCAAGGCTCTTTCCCACTTTCTGCTCTATTAGATTCAGTGTATCTGATTTTATGTTGAAGTCCTTGATCCACTTGGACTTGAGCTTTTTGCAAGGGTTTATATGGGTCTATTTTCATTTTTCTACATATAGACTGTCAGTTAGACCAGCACCATTTATTGAAGACGCTTTCTTTTTTCCATTGTATATTTTTGGCATCTTTGTCAAAGATGAAGTGTGCATAAGTGTGTAGTTTTATTTCTCAGTCTTCAGTTCTATTACATTGATCAACTTATCTGTCTCTGTATCAATATCAAGCAGTGTTTTTTTTTTCAGTAAAAATTATTTTTTATTGGATATTTTCTTTATTTACATTTCAAATATTTTTTTCTTTCCAAGTCTCCCCTTCTGAAACCCCCTATCCCATACCCCCTCCCTTGCCTCTATGAGGGTGCTCCCCCCATCCATTCACTCCCATATTCCCACCCTGGCATTCCCTTACACTGGGGCATCAAACCCCATCAGGTTCAAGGGCCTCTTTTCTCACTGATGTCCAAGATGGCCATCCTCTACCACACATGAGGCCAGAGTCATGGATTGGTCTCTTCATGTGTAGTCTTTGGTTGGTGGTCCAGTCCTCAGGAGCTGGGGGTGGGGAGGTCTGGCAGGTTGACACAGTTGTTCATTCCATGGGGCTACAAATCTCCTCAGCTCCTCACTAGTGCTCTGTAGTAGAGCTTGAGGTCAGGGATGGTGATTCTGTCAGCATTTCTTTTATTGTTAAGAATTGTTTTTGCTTTTCTGGATTTTTTGAGAATTGCTTTTTCCATGTCTTTGAAGTATTGTGTTGGGATTTTAATGGAGATTGCACTGAATCTGTAGATTGCCTTTGGTAGGATGGCCATTTTTACTGTTAATTCTGCCAATCCATGAGTCCTTAGTGATCAGAGACATGCAAATCAAAATGACCCTGAGATTCCACCTTATACCAATCAGAATGGCTAAGACCAAAACCTCAGGTGACAACACATATTGGCGACAAAGTGGAGAAAGAACACTCCTTCTTTGCTGGTAGGATTGCAAACTGGTACAACCACTCTGGAAATCAATCTGGAGGTTCTTCAGAAAATTGGAAATAGATCTACCTGAAGACCCAGCAATACCACTCTTGGGAATATACCCAAAAGATGCCCCACCATGCCACAGGGGCATATGTTACACAATGTTCATAGCGGCCCTGTTTGTGGTTGCCAGAAACGGGAACAACCCAGATGTCCCACAACAGAGGAATGGGTACAAAAAATGTGATTCATTTACACAATGGAATACTACTCAGCTATTAAGAATGAAGACATCCTGAATTTTGCAGGCATATAGATGGAACTAGAAAATATCCTTAGTGAGATAACTTAGACCCAAAAGGACATGCATGGTATGTACTCACTAACAAGGATATTAGCCAAAAACAAAAAAACAAACAAACAAAAAACAAAACAAAAACGTACAGAATACCCAAGATACAGTCTATAGAACTCAATAAGGTCAACAAGCTGAAGGGCCCAAGTGAAGACACCTCAGATCCACTTGGGAGGGAGAAGAAAGCAACCACAAGAGAGTAGGGAGGGATGGACCTGGGAGGAAAAGGGGACTAGATGTGGGGAGAGGGGAACATAATCTGGTATTGGGTGGGGGAAAAGGACTGAAGCCCTGAGGGCTAGCAGAAAGAATGGAAACAGGCAACCTCGACTGTTAGGAGGTTGGGGGGGACCCTCCAGAATGCACCAGAGACCTGGGAGGTGAGAGACACAAAGGGAAGGACCTTAGATCTAATGTAGGTAGAGGGAATTTATAGAGCCCACTTCCAGCACGAAGACAGGTCATCAAGTGAGGCATGGGACTGCCATCCCTCAGTCATAACTCTGACCCCTAATTGTTCCTGTCTGAAAGAACAGCAGACATGGAAATGGAGAGGAACCTGAGGAAAAGAAGGTCCAGCCACAGGCCCAAAGTGGGATCCAGCTTAAGGGAAGGCCCCAAGGCCTGACACTATTACTGAGGCTATGGAGCACTCACAAAAAGAGACCTAGAATGACTGCCCTCCTAAAGACCCAACAAGCAGCTGAAAGAATCAGGTGCAGATATTTGCACCCAATCAATGGACAGAAGCTGCTGATCCCTGTGGTTAAAATAGGAAAATGCTGGAAGAAGATGAGGGGGACGGGGAAGCAGTAGGATGTAACTTTTATTTGATAATTTACTAATAAGACTCTCAGGAATGAGCATAAAGCTTTCTTTATATCTCTGAATAATTGTAAAATAACAAAGGGAAAAGTCACAGAGGGTGAATCTGGGAAAAGCAAAAGGAACTTCAAAAGACTTCTCTCTGGTAATCAGGGATGGTTAATACACCCAGCAACATGCTAATGCCAGAGTGCCAGTCTTGGAATCTGAAGACTTTAATGGCCAGTTATTTTGGTAAGTTGATCTATACATATACATATATATCATATACATGTACATATACATATACATACACACATATACAAATACATACAGATACACATACATGTGCACATATACAGATATAGTGCTATGATGCCCCGTTTCTGTAGTTTTTCAAGGGGAAAATTTTACTTCATAAATACTTGCATCCAAAGAATTCGAACAAAGTATGGAATTAAAGTGACAGTTGACATTAAATAAAGCAACGAAAAAATAGAAATTAATGAAATAACAACTATAACAAAAGCCAGGTAAAGCTAAAATTTGACTAAGTTTTCAGGAAAAAAAAAAGTTAAAGGTTCGAAAAAAACGAAGAAAAAGAAAAAGAAACAAAAAAGGCAATGAACATGGAAACCCTCCGGTAGCATACAAATTTAAATATAACATAGCTATATCAACACTATTTTGTAAGTTGATGTGGGAGTTTAGTCTCCTTGGCCTTCTCACAGAGTCCATGTCTGTTTCCTGGGAGTTATGACAATTCTACCAACAGATTAGGGGAAGAGAATGGGCTGCTTTTTCATCTGGATTCAGAATTAAAGATGCCTCTCTCACTTGGAACAATGTGCTTGGACCTGAAGCAATAAGCTCTATTGAATTCAAGATATCCACACGGAGAATAATGGAGACTTCTGTCCAACAGGGCAGACTCAGTACTGAGCTTACCAGCCACGAGAGTGAGCTGTCTTGGAAGTGGACCATTTAGCCTCATCAGCCTCCGTATTTAATGTCATGTGGAGCACACACAATCTATCTGAGTAATCCCCACCCAAATTGCAGATTAGTAAGCCCAGTAAATTATTGTTTTGTTCTAATCTAGTAGATTTGGGGGATGTTTGTTGCACAACTGTTGTAGAAAAATAATAATGATGAAATGATGTCACAAGGCAAAAAAATGTCAGTATATTTACTCAAGACAAAAATCAAAGCCAAGATAGCTCCCAGTGGAGATGTTAAGCAGGGGATTGTGGCATACACCTTTAAAATTATATTTGGAGGCAGAGGTAAGCAAGTCAGGAGTTCATAGACAGTCCTATGAACATTTATGTTTCTTTAAACATTTATGTTTAAAGAAAACAAATGAAAAAAGGGGGAAGTTAAAATTTTCCATGGAAAACAAATTAAATATTCATGCAAAGCTCCTAGATTTTATTCAGATTGAGGTCATTGAGTAAGCAGAAGAAGAACAAATGTTGATGAGGATGGGGGCAAAGAGGACCCTTTATGTTCTGCTGGTGGTAATGTAAATTAATGCAGCTTCTATGGAACTCAATGTGGGAGGTCTTCAGAAGCTTCCAACCAGAATCACAACTCTGTAGTTCCTCTCTGGGTTTATACCTGAATGGTTTTAGTTAACACATCACTGAGGAATCTGCATTATCATGTATGTTGCAATATTATTCACAACAAAGTCATAGCATCAGTCCAGGTCCCTATCATGGGAGAAGGCATAAAGGAAATCTAAGAGATGTACATATGAACTTTTATCTTCCTATTAAGAACAATATAATGTTATTTTCAGGAGCAAATGATGTTATTTTCAGGAGTATGAAGCTGGAGATATCATGTCAGCTGAAGTAGGAACAAAGCATAGTGTCATATGTTCAGCTTCATATGTGCAATCTTTAAAAAATATGTTTGTGGGAATATGGGAAGGATATCTGCAAGTAAATATGGCCAAAATATATTGTATGCATTCATGAAAGTGTTATAAAAGCCATGAATGTAGATAAAAAACCGCATTTGGAGGCTATGTACGTAGATCAGTGGAAGTCTCTGTTTTGTATTTCTTCCCCCTTTGATTTCACTTAAAATCATCAGAACCTCCCACCCCTTTTCAGTTATTCTTCTTAGCTGCACGTATTAAAATACATTGGGGCTGGAGAGATGGCGCAACGGTTAAGAACATGAACTGCTCTTCCATAGGTCCTGAGTTCAATTCCTAGCAATCACATGGTGGCTCACAACCATCTGTAACAGAAACCAATGATCTCTTCTGGTGAATCTGAAGAGAGCAATAGTGTCCAATGTACTCACATACACAAAATAAATAAGAAACCTTTACAAAAGTCTATACTGCATGTATTCTAAGTATATTCATGCTTTCTAGCAGTAGCATCTTCTAAACACAATTTTCTATTTATCCCAATTCAAAGAACAGGGTTGTTTCTAACAGGAATTGGTCTACAAGGATATCCTAATAGGAAAATGGACTCCCCTCCAATGTCTTTCTTAATATTACCTTTCCGTATATAATAATATATGGTTTATCTCAAGCATTGCTATATTTTGTCTACTCTTAATGAAATTTATTTTCATCAGAATATCCTGCCTCTATCTTTACTTATTCATCCAAAATGCAATACTCCTGTTCTCTCTTATGTCAATAAGATTTTTTGATTACACTCTATACAATGAGACAAGAAAGCCAAAAAAATTCAATACTGAGAAAAATATTTGAGTACAGAAATGCCCATTACTGAATTAGCTAGCTTAAGAAACAAAAAGTTGACAAAATCTGAACATGTAATAGAGAAATTGAATACTATAGTTAGATGCTAGGTTAATATGAAAAAAAGTATTATCTTTATATTTATTGCAATAATATTGCAGAAGATGCTGTACATATTACCAGAAGATAAAAGTATGTTCAATTTTATGTATCTTTGAACTCTGAGAGCTACAATAATGCCATGCCTGGCATATAGAGCCTAATGACACAGCATAATGTCATGCCTGAAAACACAATCCTGCTGGCATACTAGTGGTACAAACAACATGGAAGAAACCAAACACTTGCTCCTTGGATTTAAGTGTTGCCCCACAAGATGAAAGCCATACATGTCATCAAGGATGAGAACATTGGCCAGACAGGTCCAAAGCCCAAGGAGAGAACCCGTCATTATCTTTCTGCTAATGAGATCTTGTATTAAAGAGACTCTATGATTTCTCTTTATATTCATAGATTTAGTGGATTTCTTAAGCCTCATAAGAGAAGCTCGTTTACAGTAGATGGAAGTTAATGCCAAGACTCACATTCGTTAAGGTGCAGAAATAAGCGATTTTAGAGTATTTAGCCCTAAATGGGACATCTGCATCATATCCCCTCTGCCCAGTGCTCAGAAATCATTGCAGGTGAGGTGGGTAAAATGACTGTAAGAGCTAGTGGCGGTGTATGGCTGCAAGGAAACTGTGTTTTACGGACAAAGTAGGGCATTTACACATACAAAGTAGTTACAATGGCTTCTACAAGTCCTGTGCAAGCTCAAGCTGGACAAAATTCTAGCATGGAGGGGAAAGGTGGGTGCCAAACTCTTTCCTAGTTGAGTTATTAGCAATTAATAGCACCTGGGAGAGATAGTTTTCTTTAAGGGTCTGGTTCCTAATAAGACTAATATACTCCAGTGGGTGGCCACACATCTGAGTTTATAGGCAATGCTGAGGAATCCGTGAACTAAAACAAACAAATGAAGAGAAGGGGAAGGTGGATTTTTAAGAGAATTATGAAATTCTCAAAGAACTAATAAAAATATGTTAGAAGTCCTGTGAAATTCCATCATATAATATGAAATAATATCTGAAGAAAATGGAAAGACATTATATATTTATAAATAGCAATGAGTTTTTCTTTTATAACCTATGTATTATAGATACTATTAAACTTTGTATGAACATATTTATCTAAAAACATCTAAAGTTTGTGCAAAATAAGAGGTATGAGTCATTTTGAAAGTTATTAAATTCTGTGCATTAAATACATTCATACTACATCAAACAGGGTTTGTTGTCATACTGTATACCTCAAGCTGCCCACATCTCAGTGGCTTACAAAGGAAGTACTTTTCCTTGTCATGTGTGTATAGATTGGTTAAGATAACTACTTCACATTATATTATTGGCTTTGATCCAGGTTTCTAGTTGATTTAAATCTGCTTAATTATTTCCTCACATTATTTTTTGGGCCAGCAGTTCCCATGGCATCTCACAAAAGGACAACAACCTTGACTCAAAGCGAGCTTGTTAAAGCCACTGCACAGAGCAAGGTACCTGCCCAGGCCCAACATCACTGCATACAGTATCATTTGTGTTATAACAACACTTTAAATTGGAATGCACTGCCATCTTCAAATTATATTATCCATAGAAAGATAAATAATTTCCCAAGATCTCACAATAAGGGAATGGTATAGATGGATCTGAACTCATGACAGTCTCGTCTCACTTCTCTCCATTTTATTAATGTATTTACTACTACCCCTCTTGTATTGCAACCCCTTCCACCAGGTATCTTTTAGGATGGTAGTATCTTTACTTTTGCTACTGAAATAGTCGCCCTCATTCTTTATGGGCTTTTTTCCTAATGTCAAACATTATTTCTAGGAAAATGTTTATTGGTAACTGTATACTAGTATTCAAGCTTTCATCAAAAAAAGACATCATCCTGTAAATATGCCAGCATTTGGATAGATTGTTACATCTTTTAAATAAATCTATATTTTATTAATCACATAAAACCTATAGCCATTTTAAAACACTAGTGAGGCAGGTTAGCAAATTATCTAATCATTTGAAAATGCGTGTAACAAATGTTCGTTTGAACATTCTAAATGAGAGTTGGGGATCTCCCTGGGGAAGCTCTCCATCAAGGCTGGATGTCACTGTCCTGGGAGATGTCAGCATCTGTTCTTCCTGTTCTCTTCTGTTATCAGCCTCCAGTGTGCACAGGCTGACTCTCACATTAATCGTTAATCTATATTGATCTCTGACTTATTAATTACTTCAGTTCCCAAGCTCATTCTGCATTCATTGCATTATCACAGCTACTAAAGTGTTCTGCTCCACACAACAGAAGGTGATATTGAATTCAGTACTCGTAGTTGTCAGCACTGCTTAGTCCTGAAGCAACCACTGAGATACTTGGTTTTACAGACTCTTTTCTCCCAAGCCCCAAGCCTTGAACCAATACTCAAAATTGCTTTCTTCCATCTATTCAGCTTCTTGCAATTCATTTTTAAACAAGTGTCTGTTTATGCCTTCAGCTTGTGTCTCATTCTCAAATTCATGCTATCAATCTAGACTACTACCTTCACCTTTACCAGCTCAATCATAGCACAATTGAATCTGTTTGATTACATAGCTAGCAGTCTATGCAGTTTTTGGTTTTGGTATAATCTGGGCTGAAGGTATGAGAGGTAAATGGTGAAGACATCCTGACCTTTGTTAAACATAGGAACTGTGCTTCCCATTACCATGAGTTGCAACTCTAACCCAATTGATAGTCTTTTCTATAATTTATTATTTTGTATAACTAGAATTCTGTATTTATAAGACTTTCTCATTGTTATAGAACTTTTTTATAAGGACACTTGGTTATAAGAAGTTATCATGTCACAACTAAATTCTTGTCACAGCAGCTGAATCATGACTGGTTTATGTTCCAGAGAATTCTACTCTGATTTCCAGACTGATTAGGTGCCAGAAACCAGCCTGTTTTACTTTTTCACAACTCTATTAAATTTTTATACACAAATTTTATTTGTTCTTTTTTTCACTTTCTAATTTTCTTCTACTACTGGATTAGATGTTTTAAAGACATAGCTATTTAACAGTATAAGAACAGATACTATTTCTTCTCATTTTTCTATTTTTGTCCAAGCTCTGAGTGAAATTGATCACAGCAACCCTAGAAATCATACTTAATGTTTCACTATAAGGGAACATTTCTGTAAAAGAACAAAAGTCAATAGTTGTGAAGGTAGGATTTTTCTTACCCATAGTCACTTTGGATCAATACAGTCTGATAAATAGCAAAGTCTTATGAGATATGTTAAATCTGAAAAATTGTACAAGAACCAATGGCTAAGTCCTAAGTAAATTGCAAAAGAAGCAATGAATGGATATGCAATGAATTTAGAGGGTCAAATAAAAATATTATTTCTATCTCTGTGTGTGTATAATAAAAATAGGCTTTCATGAACGTACTATTTATTGAATAAATTATTGCATCATATAGCAACACATGTTTGTCCAGTATATAGGAGGGGAATCAACATATGTTTTTGGCTATCCTTGTGTAGAAAGCAAGTGCTAGACCAGCCAAGGCATTTGAGAAGACACTTATCACAAGAAACAAAACTGGCTTTCTTTGCTTTCTTCTTGTGGATAAAGATATGATCTCTCAGCATATTTGTCCAGCTGATCACCCCCTATATGAAACTGTAAGGTAAAAGAAACTCTTGCTTCCATTATTTGTTTATAGTGTTTCATCACAGAAAGAGAAAAGTTACTAATACTTAAGTTGCTACTAAAAGTCAGATGTTGGTGTGAAGAATCTGGCCATGTATAATTTTAGGAATGCAGGTGATTTGGAACTTTGGACTAGAAAAGTTGTTGAATGCTGTAAGAAGAATTTGATCTGCTGTTTCAACAGAATCCAGGAAGACAGTAGTGCTGGCAGTAATGTGTATTATAGAGGTCCAGTTCAAAAAATTTTAGAAGAAGCAAGTACTTTAACAGCAAGTGAGCTAATGGCTATTTCTGTGACATTTTGTCAAATAATTTGACTGCTTTCTGCGCATGTCCTAAGAATTTGCCTGTGGCAAAATTTAAAAGTAATGGACTAATTTCTTTGGTAGAGGAAACTTTAAGACTTTATAATGTTGAGTCTGCACTATGGTTATTAATTAATTTCCTTCATGAAGGCCTATGATGAAAATGAGAAACTGTGGCAGAATGGAATATAAAATGTACACTGTAGAGAGAAAAAGGGCAGCCAGGGGCTTAATGCTACAGTCAAGCTATAAGCTGAAAGAAAGGCTGTACTTGCTAAGGAGATTAGCACCATTAAAGAGAAACTGTTTTATATTATAAAGATAAGAAAGTTACTTCACAGGCAAGATCCCACTAAGCTTAGCTTTCAATTTGTGACAGAGCTGAAGAAAATTTCAGCTTCTAGAAAACACCAATATTGTTACATAGCAGATTCCAAGGAGTAGGAATTCATCCCAAGCTGGCATCTAAACTTGGCAGGGTCATCCATGCATGCACAGCTTTAGAGGCATATAAGAAGTAATGATGAGGTACATGTGGACTTTATTCTCTTAACTTTCAGAGAGACACTGAAGCCAGGGATCATGTGGCAGTGGAATCCCCGTGAGAGGCTTTTGTGTGAAGTTCTAAAATTGAAGCGTGGTTGCAGTGAACACCCTATGATGTTGGAAATGACCATTCTACTCAGCATCTGCCAAGGAGTACATACAGGGAGCAAAACTCTTTCAGTGCATCTTCTTATATCCTGATTATTCTTACTATACATTATACCGTGGTTCAGAAATGAAACCTGCATTTTTTGCAATGGTTTATATTTCAAACTTAAGATGGAGGCTTTATCTATTTCGTTTGGATTGTTTGAAAATTTGGACAATATTTTGACAGCTTTAACCTTCAACATGACACTTCTTAAAAGGGACTCAGTAAAGGACAGTTTATATTGGGTTAGTCTATTAGCATTTCTGTGAGGATTTGTCTTAACTAAGCTTTTGATGTGACAATTTTGAGACTACTGTGGGTAGTACCATTTTGTAGTCCAGATATCCCGAACCCTATGAGAATGGAGAAATGAAGGTGTGAGCAAGTAAGCTAGCGAGCATGCGTGTCCTCACTTCTCTCTACTCTTGACTGTGGATGTGTTATGACTATACTTTTTACCTTTCTGCTGCCTTGACTTCCCTATGACAGAATGTAGCCTGGGGTTGTAAGTTAAAAACATGCTTTCCCCTTATGTTAATATTGTCAGAATATTTTATCAAAGAAACAGTAGTTAAAATAGAACAAGCATATTACCATTTCTATACTACTAAGTATTAGTTATTAATTTAACATATTAACTTTTAAACAACTATTACTGCAGGTAATACTTTAGGGAAATTAAACAAACCTGCTGTCTGATGAGTGAACTGTATGAAACTAACTCATTGATTGAGGTCAGACTTTTTTTCCTATGATACCCAGTGAAAATCCTTCTTATAGGTAGAAAAATTAAAATAAAATAATGAAGAAGGATCTAACATCTATTTTGGCTTAACATTCATTGATAGAATTATTAATTTAAGCACATTTTCTTTTATTTTGCCAGAAACAATTATAGTTAGCCCTAATCAGAATATCTTAGCCTTAGTTAATTCATTGACTGAATTTGTAAATCATATGTTAATCAAAAAGTATTAAGGAGGACACAGAACAGGTAATAGTTTCTAATATTTTGCATAACATAATTAGTATTTAAAATTAAGTTCAATAGACTTAAAGCATAACAATCATAAATATAGCATCCTACATTTATAACTGATTTAAAAGCCTAAATCCCTAAGGAAATTCTACTAGCTGAACT
Source organism: Mus pahari (assembly GCF_900095145.1). Lineage (NCBI taxonomy): Eukaryota > Metazoa > Chordata > Mammalia > Rodentia > Muridae > Mus > Mus pahari. The sequence continues at coordinate 43,267,010 of NC_034596.1, forward strand.
ATCATAGGTAATGATAATCTATACAATTCTTATTTTATCAACTAGAGAATAAAATAAAACTTACATTTTAGAAAATATGTATATGCAAAAAGCTCAACAAATTCAAGTGCCCAAGTGAGAACTCCTCAGTCCCACTAGGGAGAGAGAAGAAAGCAATCACAAGTGGGGAGGGAGAGAGAGACCTGGGAGGGAAAGTAGAGGGGGGTTGAGGGGGGTAGGGGAGGAGAGGGGAACCTGATCTGGTATTGGGTGAGAGAAAAGGACTGAAGCCCTGAGGGCCAGCAGAAAGAATGTAAACAGGCAATGTCAGGAAATAGGAGGTTGGGGGGGGAACCCCCCCCCCAAGAATGCACCAGAGTCCTGGGAAGTAAGAGACTCCCAGGACTCAAAGGGAGGGACCTTAGATAAAGTCCAGTAGAGGGCATTTATAGAGCCCACCTCCAGCAGGAAGACAGGGCATCAAGTGAGGCTTAGGGTTGCCATCCCACAGTCACATCTGACCCATGTTTGTTCCTGGCTGAAAGAATTACAGGAATGGAAATGGAGAGGAGCCTGAGGATAAGAAGATACGGCGACAGTCCCAAAGTGGGATTGAGCTCAAAGGGAGGTCCCAAGGCCTGACACTATTACTGAGGTTATAGTGCGCTGACAAAAAGGGACCTAACTTGACTGCCCTCCTAAAGACCCAGCAAGCAGCTGAAAGAGTCAGATGCAGATATTTGCACCCAACCAATGGACAGAAGCAGCTGACCCCTGTTGTTGAATTAGGGACAGAGGACTGAAAGAAGCTTAGGAGGAGGACAATCCTGTAGGAGGACCAGCAGTCTCAATTAATCTGAACCCCAGAAATCTCTCAAACACTGGACCACCAAACAGACAGCATCCACCAGCTTATATGAGGCCCCCAACACACATACAGTAGAGGACTGCCAGGTCTGTGTTCATTCAGACCTGTTTTTGTGTGAAAATTTGCTGAATAGTGGGGCAGTGACACAGGGCTTGGTGAGCTCAATTACTGGGATTAAATCTTTGTAGACTTCATACCGCTTAGGAGACAAAGTCTCATTTGAGAGAGGAGCATATATCAAATACAGAAAATCTCATTGGGAAATGAAGTTGAATGAATTTTTAAAATTCTAGCTTTGACTATTCTGAAAGCTTGACAGAGTGGGAAGTCAACCCCTTGACTCACCATGTCAATACAAGAAATGGTAAACTCTTGGGGGGGGGGGAGATTTCCATGAGATAGAAAAACTTATGTGCATGTATTGATTTATGTGTTTATATAATGTATACAAGTACATGTGTCCCATGGGGGAATGGTAGAGATTTTAGGACGACTTGTTGGAGTAAATTCTACTTCTCTTTCTCTTTCTACCTTGTAGATCCTGGTAATTAATCTAAGACCACAAGAAGTAACTTTACAAATGATCCATCTCACAAACTTTATGTAAAATATAAATTCAGTTTATCATACATATTTTATCTGGCACACAACTTAAAAGTTAACTCATGCTAATTAGCAAAACAGTATGTTCAATAATTTAGAAAAAAAAATTTTACCAACAGGAGAAAATAGTTATTCAGTTGATAAAGACTGCAGTATAAATAGATTGACTAAATAAGAAAAAATGACATAAAGAGAAAAGGGGAATTCATTAAATAATTATAGCCTATAAAATAAATAAGTACTAAAATACTTAATATTTTAAATTAGTTTGAACATAGGCTTGAACAAAGCAAAGAGCTGAATCTGCAGACATGAATAAACTTTCCAAGATTCATAGAGACAAGAATAATAAAAGGATGAACAAGTAAAGCATAAGAATATAGACAATTAGTTTTATTTATTTTTATTTTATTTTATTTTATTTTATTTTATTTTATTTTTTAGGTTTTTCGAGACAGGGTTTCTCTGTGTAGCCCTGGCTGTCCTGGAACTCA
>NC_034596.1:43268978-43282235 GCF_900095145.1 Mus pahari
GCCTGCCTCTGCCTCCCAAGTGCTGGGATGAAAGGCGTGCGCCACCACGCCTGGCCAATTAGTTTTATTAATGTGTCACTAGATCATTAATAAGCTATAAGCTGGCAAGTGCAACAGAACTAACATTTGAAAAGATAATGACTATTTAGTTTCTAGAAACAGACAAAAAAAACTCAGTGAGCATAGACTAGTAGGAAAAAATGCAAAGAAACTGACAATATGTACTGTGACCAAACTGCTGCTAATTGAGAATACATAGAAAAAATTTAAAACCAGACAGGGAATAAAAGCCTCACATGTTCTTTATGAAACAAGATTGGTCACCGCAGAACCTTCAGAAGAAAAATCCATAACTCAGTCAACCAATCAGTCAATCAAAGAACACAGTGTGTTCTTCATGATGAAAAGGCAAAGAATAATAGAATGTGGGTATGTTGCAGAAAAAACTGCAGGTGGCTAACTCACCTGAATCAGCACCCTCATTTCCTATAACCTGTGTTTGAAATGCTTGGCATCTAGAAGTTCTGGTTTTCCTTTACGGTGAAGAGCCTAGAGAAGGTTTAAGAAATGTAGCTCAAGGGGAGGCCCCAAGACCTGACACTATTACTTAGGCTATGGATTGCTCACAAAAAGGGACATTTCAAGACTGCCCTCTGAAATACTGAACAAGCAGCTGAAGGAGTCAGAGGGAGATATTTACTCCCGATCAATGGACAGAAGCTGCTGACCCCTGTGGTTGAATTAGGGAAAAGCTGGAAGAAGCTGAGGAGGAGGGTGACCCTGTGGGAGGACCAGCAGTCTCAATTAACCTGAACCACTGGGGGCCTCTCGAACACTGGCTCATCAATCAGGCAGCATACGCCAGCTGATACAAGGCCCCCAACACTTATACATCAGAAGACTGCTGGGTCTGGATCAATCAGAGAAGATGCACATAACCCTCAAGAGACTGGAGGTCCCAGGGAGTGGAGAGGTCTGGTGGGGTGGGGGCTGGGGGTGGGGACATTCTCGTGGAGATGGGGGGGGGAGGATGTATGGGATGTGGAACAGTCAGAGAGTCAGAGGGTGGACCAGGAGGGGGATAAAATCTGGAGTATAAAAAAAAAAAAAGAAAAAGATTAAATAAAATTTAAAGAAAGAAAGAATGAAATGTATGCCTGAGGAAGGATCAGTGTGTCAATCACTGGTGGGAATACCCACCCCATATATACACAGCCACTCTCATGAAGAAAAATAGGTCCCAGGGCACATAGATACTATCCTAGCATGCAAAGAGGCTGAGGTACAAGGGGTCCACATTTGAGGTCACCTGGGACTACACTACATGGTAGATGAGTTCAAGGATGGAATAACCTCCAGAGCAGAACCCTGTCAAGAACTAGAGTGTGAGGTGACAAGAACGGAAAAGTAAAATGACCTTGTGTGCATTTACTTCCCACTGCTATCCTCTCATTGGAGCCTCTTCTTACTATGGTATATTACATCATACAGTTGGGATGCATTTTCCCCTTTCATACAGGTTCTACTGTAGATGACATTTTGGATTTTATTAAAATTACCCATCTCACAGTTTGTAATGCTTCTTGAATGTCTTCCCTTTCTTACCCTGTACCATCCCTTATACATATTGCCTTACATGAATGTTTATCTGTATGGAAAAAAAATAGGTAAGTTTCATCTAAATTTCATCACAAACAGCACCCACAAGTCAGTGACTTTGAAAATCACATTATTTGTCACTTATATAAGATGTATAACCAGAATGATGTACTCTCTAAGTCTGGTGTCTTTTGTAGGATGTCTTGCCAGCCTTGGCAGCTAAAAATAGTGTGACTTTGTTTTCTCATGCATGACTACTATGACAGAGTGGATCTCCCGTGGCATTAATGGGAACTAGTTACATGAGCATACATAACTATAAAAGCTTGCAGAATGGGATGCTATTGACAATGAGCCCCAAGTTGTCCACATATGCATAGTTCATAAATGTACTTTTCAACTTAACAACTCAATCTCTCTGATTTGTGCTACTTAGATTACATATCTCTCTAGAGATATTTTTATAGTCACTTGAACTGCATATGTTTGAGAATAAAAAGTTCATGTCATGAACTTGCCAAATAAAAATTGTTACTATGTTGTTTTTCTTGCTCTTGCACTCTTCACATTACTGTGGCATTTGGCCTGCTGTAGAGGAAATGGTTGACTATTCAAGCAACATTGAACTCAATGTCCCTCTTTGTATCTTAAATGTTCAGATAGAAGTCAATGAAAATCTGTATTATTATTGACAATTGCAATGCCTTCACTCACACATTGTAAATGTATTATTTCAAGTAGTTTAATATATAATCATTAATTATCAAATATTATGTATTGGAAACATACTGATTGTTGTGTTAGGATTATATGTAAAAGATGTTTTATATAACTAAAAATATAGTTGAGAAAAACAGGGTGGACATTTTCAAAATGGAAGTCATCTAGGCACTTAAGAATGTACTTATACTATGAAAACAGAGGAAGAGCTAAGGAAGCTTTCTAAAGGAAACATTTCTCCAACAGTCTGGAAGAGTCTTTGTCTCTGTGTCTCTCCTTGTCTCTGTCTCTGTCTGTTTGTGTGTCTTTTTGTCTGTGTCTGTATCTCTCCCTCCTTTCTCTCTTTTTTTCATGTATGTCTATGTGTATGCACACACAGGTATATGGGTATGAATATTTGTGCCTGTGTGTTGGAGTAGGTGCTGCTATTGAGGTAAGAACAGTGACATGGTGGTGCAGTGGGCAAATTTGTGTGAGACACAGGCCTTTTATCTCCCTTCTGTGGTCTAACACTGTGAAATTTCATGTTGGCAAGTTTTTAAAAACCATACTGACTCACAAGGAAGCAAAACTGAAAGGGACATATAACAGGGGATGAGTCAACAATTAGGAGGAAATTGGAACAGGATGAAAGATGGTGATTGTATGGACAGACAAGGTGTAGCTCGCAGAAGTGATGAGGCATTGTTGAATTCCTTCACTGCTTAGGAGATATCAATGAGAATGCCATTAGACGTGGAGTGTGAAAGAGAGAAAGAATGCTAAGTAACTTCAAGGCTTGGACTACAATAATCAGGACAATTAGAGGAACCTACAGCCATGGAGAGGTGATTGGGGTCTAATTTGTTACTTTCAAACTTGAGTTTAGACTCTAGGAGACAGAAGGAGTTCATAGATGTGGACATAATTGTAGATACTATGTCAGGATACTGCTAATTTAAACCCGAAACACTACATGGGTTCAATGAAGGCACTGTTTTAGCTAAAAAGTACAACACATTTAAAGCTCAAGGTCTAAACCCACTTGAGTGTTAAAAGTCCTTGGTACAAATAGGAACAAACAAGAAGAAAAACTAGAGTAAAATAAACAAAAATAAAGAGCCTGTGTTGTAAAGATAGTTCTTCAAAGAGTTAAGAGTGCTAAACTCTGCCACTGAATTGCTATTAGTACAGCATAAAATAGGAGCTGAGGATTCACCATTGATTGATCTTGCAGTCACTGGGGACTGGGATGACACTGGGGGTATGGGGTTGTGCCATGTAAGAAGGAGATCTGTGAGTGGGCACTGAAAACACACTCCCTAGAGCCTGCTTGAATTACTCAACACATCTATTTGTGAGTATAATTTATAACTTGTTTTAATGACTTAGAAAACACAGCTTTATTTATTCCATAACTTTAGAAAATCACTATTCTCCCAGGTGAACAAACACATAAGCCTATGCTGTCTGAGGGTCTGATCACAAAGTCAGTTTCTGGAGTGGAATCAAGAAAAGAAAGACACTGGAAGAACTAAAGATAGTAAGGATACACAATTCTTACCAGTGGGGAGCTAAAAATGTGTCAGTTGTAAATGATCTAGACTCAAGGCAGTATTATTACTCTTTCAGACCTCTTATGTTTACATGCAAGTAGAACAACTCAGTGAAGAAGGACTTTCTATCCTTGATGGTGGACATGGTGGATGCTGTAATCTCCTTTAATCTTTCCCCACAGAAGGGCAAAGAAACAGAGGCAGGTCGTTAACAACCATATCTAAAACTACACATCTTTCATTTCTGCATACTTATAGTTACAGTATCCAGAAAATGCCCAGCAAACAGGAATCAGTTTGTGAGACCTTGCTGAGCATAGCTGCAGTAGGAACTGAGCTTGACACAGTCCTTGAACCCTGGACAGAGGGTCTCCAGGATGCTTTCCATCATCCATCTACGCAACTCTTCACTTACACATCTTTAGTTGAGAGAAACTGAATCAGAGAGCATATTTATTCACAAGCTAGCTTTTCAAGAACCAAGAGAATGCTTTTCTACTTCTACATGTGACCTAGGACATGTTTGGCACAATTTCAGTGTTCAACATAATCACAGATTTGTACATTCAAAAGCCACTTCATTATGCCAGTTATATTAACATTTGTTATCCTGCCAAATAATTCATTCAATAAATTTAAATTTAAAATATGTCTTAAATGCTGATGTTTTACTGATTATAAAATAACATATGCTTATTATAGGAAGCGTGGAATATGCAGAAAAATCCAAAGAAGACAAGCAGTTCGCCCTTAGTCCCAGAGTCAACAGAAAACACTTTTTATAGATTTGGTGATTGTTTTTTCTTTGTCTAGTCATTTGAAGTTCATTGTTCTGGAAGTCATTGCAATAATAATTCTACTGCTTATTCATACACAAGGTAAATGATTTTGCTTAAATATACTAGAAATCTTTGAGAAAATAATATTAAAACATTTCAGAAGAGACAAAAGCAAGACAGAAATATTGTGTTGCCTGTTCCCATGGTACAGCTTCAGCCCCACTGATGCTCTTGAACTCACCCCTCTGGATTCAAGTGCTGTTAAATCTAACTTTCTCTCAGGCCGATAAGGCCTATTCTGCCTTTAAATGCCTATTGCACACACTTTAACAATTAAACATTTCTCTTAAAAGCCATCATTGAGTAATCACCTCAAAGACAATTTTTTTTTTGTTTTTGTTTGTTTGTTTGTTTTTGTTTTGGGTCTTTCTGATCCCCAAACATAATTTATAAGTATACACTTGCTTCTTAGGTTTGTGGTCTCCTTCTGTTATTTGTATGCATAGAGAAAGTTATTTGATCACCATGTAAATTATTGACAAAACAGAAGTGCTGACTTGAACAAACTACCTAGGTGCTGACTTCCTACATCTTGCTCCTTACCACTGAACTGCATTTGGGGGTCCATCACTCTCTTCCCTGACTTAAATGTCAGCAAAGGGTAAGGTGGGAAAGGACTGCGCAGGCTTTTGCTTTCCATGTCATATTACTTTAAAAGTCTCATGGGATAAAGGGTTCAGTGCTTTGCAGTTGGAAGGAAGGGGCAGATTTGTCAGACATGGTTTGACACTTCATGAATCCATCCTGTGGATAACAGTGCTAGTCATTCCTCAGCACCATGAGTGATTCTCTCAAGGAGAGCGTTGTTAGAGTTATTTTCTGTAAATGAACCCTGCTGTGTTAAAAAAGGGGGGGGGAATAAATACCTTGGTTTCATTTTAATCTTATTTTTTTCTAGAGAAGACAGAATCACTTCTTTGAGATACCCAGCTTTGAACAGCCTGTCAAGGTTGCTATTACCATCATTTGTTACAGTGGCTTTAAAAACAAAACAAAAGATGCCTATATTCAGTGTGTCTCTTCAGAACTTGCTTTAATTTTAACACCCAGTCATACGTCTTTGCTGATCTTTTGTACTGATGCTGTGCTGGCACTGGCTTTGCTATTTAGGATTTCTGCATTTCCATTATGGTGCTCACATGTTCATTGCAGTGCAGAAATATATTTTGACCTGTCCTAAAAACCTAATCCATTAAAATATATATATTTGTCACCCAATTTTTTGTGATCACATCTCTACATATGAAAAGTGAGGACATCCCCCTTTTCAATCCATTAAAAATTGAGAGTTCATTGCTTTTTCTCAGGTCTCCAGGAGGCTAGTGATCTATTTTGGGGAAATACAGTTATTGTTCACCATGATGAAACAGGAAACCCAGTTTGCATTTTAGCTGTAAACATTGAGGGATGGCCCTGCCCCATTTACTGAATGCCTTCATAGGGCTTAACTCTGAATTCCCATAGGGAAAGGCACATGGTGTTCTGGATAAGGCTTAAAGATCAAGGTTGAAAGTTGCCTCTGCTACATAATAGCTAGAATGGATAGCACCCCTGTTTGCTTCAAGGAGTCTTTCCTTTTGTTGTCATAGGCTCCCAAACTGTCACTTTTTTGTCTTAGTTCCCACTTCCTACCTAACACATTTCTTTGAGGATGAAATGCTATGCCATTTCCTGACATTTCTGGTCATACATAAAATCTAATGTATTTTATATTTGTATTTATGTATATATTCACAGTTCTTATGAATTCCATTTGTCCAATCATGAATTAGGCAAATGGTTTCTAACATAGGAACATTTGCCTAGAAGAAGGCCTTGATAATTCTTTCATCTACTTATTATTATTTTGTCTATATGATGTATATGGGATGGGGTGAGGTATTTGTCTGCCAGGGCAAGCATGTGGATGTCACAACACAGCTTTATGGAGTCAGTGATTTTTTTCTAACATGGGTTCTGGTAATTGAACTGAAACTAATGCAACAAGTACTTTTACTAGCTGATCCATCTCATGGCCCTACCATTGACAATTTTGAATGTCTTGAATGAGGTGGGAAGCATATTTCTTTTTATTGGAGGGCAGAGGTGGTATAAGGCATTCAAAGATGCAAGGAAAAGTCCCACACATAGAAAAATCTGTTCCAAAATATCCTCAGTGCCAAGTTTAAGAAAGTTTGCTGCTGAATTTTGGATATAAGAGTTCTGCAAAACAACAACAAGAACAAAAAAATTCAAGAAAGCAAAGGTTTTATAGGTAATACGGTAAAAAGGTATCACTGCTTAGGGTAGAGAAGGTTTAACAAGTGTTACTCGAACTTCTGTTCAGAGAAATTTCAGAATGTCATTGAAGAATAGAAAATCCTTTGCCAGGTTTTTGAATAAAGTCTGGAAATTTCTCTTGGAGTGTAGGGATCAGGTAAATAGTACATTGCAGGCTGAGAATGATAATGAAGCAAAAGCTATGGCAGAGGTTGGGTTCTCAAGTTTACATAGGGTGGAGGCATGACAGGAGCTGCCATTTAGAGTTCTGTTCTGGAAGAATGGATTCTCTTCTCCATCACTGATACTCTTTTTAGGAATCATTCCTATCAAAATACAGGAAAAGACAGAGAGTAAATATTTGGACACTATATTTAGATGTTCAACTAAGAGACTATGTTCATAGTGTGGAGCTGAAGAGAAGTTGGAAGTCCACAAGGGACACCCACAGGCATGGACGCTTGCTATTCCACCTTCTCCACATATTACAGACAATATGCCATATTTCAATTAAAAGTAACTAGATGATTTTCTCTAAGGTCAAAGAGACAACTACTATGAAAAGGTGATGAAGCGTATCCCGGGCACATGGTTTGCTCCTGTCCACCTGGTAATGCTATTTTTCCTTCAAAGCCTATCTGTAGGTCTTAAAAGAACATGTATTTATTTTTATTTCATGTATATAAATGATTTTGCCTGCATGTATGTTTGTGAACCACATGAATACAGTGCCTGTGGATACCAGAAACAGGCATCGGATCCTCTGGAGCTGAAGTTGCAGTCAGTTGTTAGCTACTATGTGGATGATGGGGACTGAGCAGTTGCTGAGCTATCTATCCAGCCACAAAGCTTAGACTCTTAAAGTATATTCTTCTTTTTTTGCATACCAAACTCAGTATTGACTTCCATTTCCTACAATGGGGATTAAACCGAGAAGTGGCTAACTCCAAGGAAAGAATGGAAGACCTCGTTCTTAGTAGCCGAATTTCTTTTTGAATACTGGAAAAAAGGTACTCATGCATGTTCAGGAAAAAGTCTATCAGCAATGAACTTCAAGGGTATGAGCAAATGTAGCACAAAACAACAAAATAATACTGAGAAAAATAAGGAGTAGATATGGAATTCTGAAGAGAATTGTGAACTATAAGCCAGCCAGATCAGAGGAGTCAGGGCTGCCCTGGAAGAGGACAAATATGGTCCACAAGGAAAGCCTGGTGTTAGAGATGTGAACAGAAATAATCTTTGTGTTATTGTATACATATGAAAATTAGATTAGAGGTAGAGTCAAATTACCTGTTTTTTTTTCTTCTGGTTATTTAATATATTTATTTATATTTCAAATGTTATCTCCCTTCTCAGTTTCCCCTCTGCAAATCCCCTATCCCATTCCTCCTCCCCCTGCTTCTATAAGGGTGCTCCCCTACCCATCCACACACTCTTGCCTCACTGTCTTAGCATTCCCCTATGTTGGGACATCAAGCTTTCACAGGACAAAGGGCCTCATCTTACACTGATGCCAGATAAGGCAATCTTCTGCTACATAAGCAGCTGGAGCCATGGGTTCCTCCATGTGTACTCTTTGGTTGGTGGTTTAGTACTTGGGAGCTCTGGGAGATCTGGGAGATCTGGTTGGTGATATTGTTGTTCTTCCTATGGGGTTGCAAATCCCTTCAGCTCCTTCAGTCCTTCCCCCAACTCCTCCATTGGAGTCCCCATGCTTAGAGACCCAAATTTGTTACAATATGTATATATTGTTTTAAAACTAACACTGTTACTACTATTATTTATATGTAATAGAACATAACCTTTTCAGGAAAAATATAATTAGATATTTGCTGATTTTTTTTTTACCCTTATAATCTCCTTACTAGCAAAACAAAGTAGTTTGCTAGTTGAAAATTTTCACTTAGATTCCCTAAAATTGGAGGAGACACTACCTTCAGGCTAATTTCTAGCCTGCTACCTCCTTTTATAAATATCTTGTTTGCTTAATCATATGGAGACAATTCTTTAAAACCAATCACTTCATATGTAAAATAAATATAAATGTGAGGGTTTTCCATTTTCACTTTCATTGGGTCACCAGGACTGAGTACTATTTGAAAGGATTAGGATGTCTGGCCTTGTTGGAGGAAGTGTGCCATTAGGTGGAGGGCTTTGAGGTTTCAAAAAGTCCATTTGAAGTGAGCTATGACCTGGGAATACTATGCCCATTGTGACTCCCCACTAACTGATGTATTCTATATTTTGTCACAAGTTTCAGGCCACTTCTCATTTTTCTTCCATCTTGAAGCATGTTGTTTGACAAGTAATTATTAATATTTGGGCCAGAATCATAAAATAGGAAAGCCATGTGAATTAGTTCATCAAAAGTTTATGGGATAGAGATGAAGAAATCCATTTAGAAGGCAAAGTAATAATCTGAACGTCAGTAGCATCTTCTGGAAGGAAAAGATGAAAGGCAGCAAAGAGCAATTCAAATAGCACAATGGATGGGTAATGCTCAATGAGGAAACTGAATACGTGGTTTGTAGAGGGAGAATAAGACACAATATGCAAATAAATCGCAGAAGTTACAGCAGACTTGAGTACCATGGTTGGGTTGCTGAATGTGTAATGGTACAGCTGCAACCAGATAGTCCAAGCTCATGGAGAAGGGAAACAAACAAATAAAAGCCAAGCAAGCAGCAAAGAAACAAAGAAGAAAAGGGGAAGAATTTGAAGTCCCATGCTGAGGCTTGGAACACAGCATTCTCTGCTTCGATAAAGTGAGAAAGTGGAGAGTTTAGTATGGAAAGTAGCTTTCTTAGTGAGGAAATTTTATTTTCAAAGCTTGAAGGAATACAACTATTTGTAGAGGACGATTGATAGAATATAATCATATTAACATGGGAATCCAAGATTATAGTGTCTCTTAGTTATCTTGGTAGAAGAGGTTTGAAGAAACAAAAATCAATGTACTGGGTATGAAGTTTAGGTATGGCATGCTAAACTTGCCCTGAGTTTTTCTGTAGCAACACACACACACACACACACACAGCACACGAACTGTTAAAAGATGACAATATAACTATTATTTCAAGAAAGAAAGGAAGGTGGATAATGATGGAAGGAGGAACAGAGAAAATAAGGGAAGGAAGAAAAGGGAAGGATGAAGAAAAGGCCTGAAGGTGGAACTTTCATTTCATCATGTGTGTTATAAAAAGGGCTAGAAAGAAGGTGCAGTGCACACCAATGGTTAACTAGTGCTGAGAAGATACCAGAGGAGGGAAACATTTAAAATGTACAGTTTAATAAAGGATCAATAAAGAATTAATAAAGGATATCTCTACTATAGAATTAACATATTCCTATATCTGATAGGCATCATTCTAGTTGAACTATCTTGGGAGAACTGTTAAAGAAAGAAAATAAAAGAAATGCTCTCCAGATCAAAAATAGAAACAACCAGCTTTCTGTCTGGAAACACAAGGTAGCTGAGCCAGCTAATGCTGGTTGAGATGCTACAGATCTTCCATATGTTCCAAGAGTATCGTTCAAGTGTTTCAATGCCCTCTGTAGGCCAGGGAAGTGCAATATTGTCTGGTTTTTGAGATACAGCACACTGCCTTTCCTATCACTCATCTCTGTTTTAGAACCAAAGAGATTGACAATAAGCTCATCTTTCTCTGCTTTTGTTCAGACTTCCAAGGAAGCACCGGATCTCTTCTTTTCTGCTTTTATTCACAATACCTCACTGTCCTCCACGATCTTCTACTTGAACCTTTATGCTAAGATTTAATCAATAAAAAGTACATTTTTCCTTGTTCTTGAAAAAAAAAAAGAACATTTAAGTTTAAACTTAAACTCTGTGACAAAGGAATGAGTAAAAGTTAAATTTCTGCATCAAAACAATCTTGACCTTGGTAACCTGAGACAATATTAAAATGCCCTCAAAATGGTTACAGTAGTATCATGTCTCCATCCTTTAGAATGAAAGGTACATTTCAGATGGTTTTTGAATTTTTTCTTTTTATATGCATGAGAAATGAATGACTAGGAAAGATTTCTACAAAGGCTTACTAAACTTTGCAGGGACACAAAGAAAATGAAATCTTTCTTGTGATAAATTCATTTATCATGTAACGCTTGGAAAGGTTCTTATCTGCATATTAAAGAGCTTTGTCATTCTTTTTGTTTCTTTTGTCTGATTGGCTACTAGATGATGTCTTCTGGAAAAAAAGTGGAAAAATTTCAAATTACAGTACTTAAAAAAAATTGCTGGGTCCATTCTCAGCAAAACTGACAAAACACAACATTGTGTAAGCAGTGGGGGTGTGGACTAAGAGGGCAGAGAGGCAAACTGTTTTTTATTCCACTGCCCTAAATGCAAACAGACCTATCAGTTAGTGTTTCCTCGGAGAAGGAAGAACATAGCATTTTACTGATGGATAGTGTTCTGAATTCAAAGCAAGACAGGATTTTTATAAAGAGAGAGAATGCCTGCTTTGTACGTTATGAAGAACAGATTCACGTTTACTTCTTGTTGTCTGAGGAAAGGGGATAGTCGATGTTACTGCTTTCATGGACAAAGATGGTGGCTCCCACGGTTTGTTACTCTTGCTCTGGCCCAGTTTTCTCTAAAATGCATATATATGTACATGGGACATGGCATTAGGTGTCTGGTGTAGCTTTCTCATCCAAGGAGGGCTCAGGATTATTACAACCTCTATTGTGTGTCCTTATCAAAATACATACACCCAAATATAACCTCCATTGTAATTATGTTTAGGGGTGGTCAGTCTCAATGTATTCAGTTCATGGGAATGGAGAACTCATGAATAGGATCAGTGCTCTTCAAATTACATGGGAGCTGAATTCCAAGTTTTGAATCACTGTTTTTGGAGCTAGCAAACATTTTAGAGGATCAATTAAGTAATTTATTTGAAGCTTAAAACCAAACTCTGGCAGATCATAATTATTTTGTTTCTTAAATGCAATTGAGTAGCAAAGAAATGATCTTCCCCAGGGAATAGCACTAGCTGTCTTTCACCCCATAACAAGCTACGAAAGAACAGCATCTTGGCCCCTTCTCTGGGGAAGTCTAACTTGGGTATTCATTCCTCTGGGATTCACAGATGATCCTGTTCTGTACAAGGAACTCCATGCTTATTTTCAGAGATAATAATTATTCTGTATGCATGAGTATGCTGTATGTGTGTATGCACACATAGGTATACGGAGAGGGTACACACTCATACACATGTGTGCAGAGATTGAAGGAGAATATTGAGAGTCCAGCTTCATCATTCTCTTGCATCTTTTCTTCAGTCAAGATCTATTAATAAAACCTTAGCTCACCATTTTTGGCTAGGCTCACTACCAGCAAGCCTCAGTGATCTTTCCATCTGCCCTCATTTGACTAACACAGGGGTTATAGGAGCATCTGACTACACCTGCCTTTACATGGATGTAGAGCATCTTAGGCCTCCATATTGAACTCAGGTTTCCATGGCTATGGAACGAATATGCTTGCTCACTGAATTGTCTTTCTAGCCTTGGAGTTAAATTTTAATTCTGAAATGTTGTAGCCATTTTAGGATGCCCACCAAGATTTCTAGCTTTTCTCTTCGATTAAAGTTTTCTTTGTAACACAGAGTATGTGTGAATGTACGTGTATATTGGAGATAATCACAACTAGGAAATGCAGTCCTTTTCTTGTGAGCATTGATAGTAATTGGCTGTGTATCCCTGACTAGTATGTGTTTTTCTCAAGGAAAATGTCAAAAAAGAACAAATAGGTCTTACAAGGAGCTTGAGTTGCAGATGGTTGTGAGTTGCTTATATGGGTGCTGGGAACTGAATTTAGGATTTCTGGAGAAGCACTAAGTTCTCTTAATTACTGCGCTAGCCTTCAGTCCCAATAACTTTTGGTTGTTGTTGTTTTGTTTTATGCTATAGTTTCCTACTTAAAGACAATGAGGTGGGGGTTTAGGCTGGCCTTTTCTGTTACACAATATGCTTTTCTGAGTCTGAGTTTTCATCTCACTGTCCAGTGACCTCTGAATCTTCCAGCGAAGATTTAAGCTAAGAAGAGCTCTAAGGAATTTAACTGTCGCCTAGATACTAAGATTCCTTTCCAAAATTAAGCTGGAGATCTGTGTATTTGGAACAAAATGTTGACTACATTTGAGCTTTTGGGAAAGACTTCTTGATGCATGGAAAAGAAGCACCTGCTTCAAAGTATATTCCAAAATGTGTGACAGATAGAGACAGAGACAGAAGAGAGAGAGAGAGAGAGAGAGAGAGAGAGAGAGAGAGAGAGA
>NC_034596.1:43282321-43302766 GCF_900095145.1 Mus pahari
AGAGAGAGAGAGAGAGAGAGAGAGAGAGAGAGAGAGAGAGAACCTATACATGTGGAGGTCAAACACTATCTGCATTATCCATCTTTGCTGCAGTTAGGAGGGGAGGCAACAAGGGAGGAAGATGAATGAAAACAGCATTTAAAATGTCATAGTGAAAACCTATCTTTTGTATGCTCCATTGTACAAGTTAATAAAGTAAACAACAAAAGCATCAAAAAGGACAGAGTTAGAGAGGGAGCACAGTTCTCATTCTTTCTTGGCTGTAGGTACAGAGTGTTCTCTGTTCTGTGCCTTTCCTGAGAGCATGCATATTTTTTTTAATGGTCATCACCATTACAGAGGCTAGCTGTGGAAGCAGACACCATACAATACAGATGTGGACTGCTACACAGATGCACCACAGGAAGCAGACATCGTGCAATACAGATGTGGACTGCTACACAAACACACCAGAGGGCAAACTTTAACAGCCAGGGAGTGAGATGCAGAGAAAGGATTTGGAAACCTTTCCCTATACTCAGTTTCAGCTCAAGCATTTCAAAATGCCAGATTCTCTACCAGCATTTACAGTGAGAAGCCAGCAGCAGACCATACTCCCCAGCTCCTGACCCATGTGTAATGCTTAGTGTAATCAAAAGGAGGGTTTGGCATCTGCAAACCAACAGCTTTTCTTTTGCAGAAGGTGTGCTTGAAAAATCTTGTGATATGTGCTCTCTCCTCACATCTAAATGCATAGCATAACCTTCATCGATGAAGTGTTTTCCATGTTGGAATCTCAGCCGTCAGGAAGAGAAATGCTAGAAGAATTGTTTCTGACATCAAGATGATATGCAAAATAGTTGTGGATATCAGTTCTCCTGGAAAAGTCTCAAATGTGAAAGCTTATTTATTTGGAAGAGAGGAATTCTCTTTAGCAGCAAACAGAGTAACAAAACAGTCGAGGGGGAGTGAACGTGATTAAAAAGCAATAGAGTCAGGGAAACTGCATTACGTTATATTTTCCTCTAAATCTATGCTACTATACCTGAATAGGAGCAGAGAGAACAGAAGCAGCTATGTAGAAAGCACGCGTCCATCCTAATATCCAAACACACACACTGGATGTAAGAAAGCACCAGCTACATGCCATAAGATCTAATTACCCAGAATTGCCTTTCCTGCCCCACAGCAATCATTTTGATGACAGGCTTCTCTGCACTGTAAAACAAAATGGGGAACCTGTGCTGTATAAACTGCCTCCTGCTTCTCTCCTTCCTCTGCTATCAGACTCCCTATCTCATTTATTTTCCACACATTAATGGTAGCAGTCACCTTGAGCTGGTGATGCAGAGTAATTTTCACAGAAACCTTGATCAGAAACCATAAATCAGCCTGATGTGCTTTTATGGTCTAATAACATTCCGTTTGCTCCTACAGGTCTGTATGTAAAACTGCATTGCAGTGAGTCCTCTGGATATATTTTTCCCCCCCTTTTTTTCCCCCCCCCCGCACAGCTCACTCTTGCTCTCACGCACTTACTCTCCCTCCTTTATCCTTCTCCCTCTCTGCCTCTGTAGCACGATGTTTCCTAGACATACACAGGCACATACACACCAGCAAGCCACATCAGTATACTTAATGTCTCACAAAACTGCATTTAACCGGTGCTATATGGATGCCAAGGTAGCAGGCATGCAAATTCTTTCAGAAGGGTGAAATGATATGTGTGTTAGCTTCTCAGTGGTCGCTCTTAACAATGAAATATCTCTGACCAAAAATGTGACATTGAAGGAGTCATTTGGGTGTTCGGAATGATTTAGCTACTTTTGCTTTTTTTTTTGTGAAAGCGAATGCCGCAGCTGTACAGACTGTGCTGTGGCTTGGTTAACGTCACAATGAGGTTTTCCTCTGTGTGACCATCTTCTGCAGTGTACTGGTTGACAGAGGCACTCTCGCCTCCCTCCCTCAGACATGGTGTGATATGGAGTGGAGTAGAGGCTACCCGGGAGGGCAGGAAGGAGATCTGTGAGCTCAGAGGCAAAGGAAGACTGTGAATCCAAAGTAAATGCAGTACGGGGATAAAGGTAAAGAGACTAGTTGGGTTAGCAGTGCAGAGGATTTTATCACCGATGTGGGACTGAGCATGTTATACAGCTGCAACAAAGCCAGGACTGATAAGGAAGCCTCAGCACCTCATCAAGCTAACATGACATATGTGTGAGTTAAGCATGGTGACCATCCACCTCAGGCTGCAACATAATCAGAATATATCTATGCATTTTGGCTCAAGGGCCAACAGTGAAAGGCAAACCAACTAAAGCCCAGTCCGTACCATCTCAGCCACCTGGGAGTGTACCAGCTAGAAATAATCTGGGTATGTCCTCTGTAATGTGTAGCCATCCCCCTCTCTTAAACCCAAGGAAGAACATTTGTATTTGTGTTTTCAATAGGATAAAAGCATCTGCAATTGAAAAAAAGATTGTCACTTCTGCGTTGTCACTTGGCGAATTAGTGCAGGAAATGAACAAAGACCCTTTGACTCAGACTGGGAGAAAGTCAAGCTTTACCTTGGAAAGGGGGTGGTAGGGGGGCTGGCAACAAGCTCTGATTTTTTTTTTTTTACTGCTAATGTAGTGAGTGCTAATTACTCCCCAGTAGACCTCCATAAATTCCAACGTTCTTAACTGGTACTTCATGAATATACCAAAGGGCTGAAATGTACCCAGGTGTATTAATCAAAATTTCTAAGGCACTATTCCTTACTTGGTTATAAGATACATCTCCAATTATTCATACCTATATCTATTTTAATATCTGCAGGCACTGCTCATGCGCATGTGAGTGGCCTCTTGCATTTGGGATGCTAGCATAGCAAGCATTCATAAGGACACTCAAAATGTCAATGAAAGGATAACTGTAGAACACAGATATCGGCTTCATCTGTGGGACTCTTTGTTTTCAAGTGTAAATTCCATCCCTCCCCTTGACTCACATGCAATAGTACTCACTTTAGGCAGTACTGCTATGTTCCTATTTGTTTAAATGTATTTCTTTTAGCAAGAACATGCTTTTTATTCTTCTATCATATCACAGCGTCCCGTAACCACTGCTGAACCGTAGTCCTCAGTAACAGTTCAGCATTGAATTTTCAGAAACTGACAGGCAATTTCTCCTTTTTGCAATAGCTGGGGCTTTTCAGTGCTGCAGTAGCAAAGGCTAAATGTGAAAAGGAAAATGGGGGTGAGCATAAGTCCTTTCTCTCCTGTGTCCACTTCCTTTGGATTCACAGCCTAGCATTTGCTGTCTGTGTAAGAACAATTTCTAAACCCTCGTCGCTAGAGGCAATGTACACCAGACCAGTGGGGTGGGAGTAATAAAGGAGAAATTCAGTCAGGAACAAATTCTTTTCAGATTAGCTGATTGGCAGCTGTGAGTAACTGGGCTCTGGCAGTAAGGCGGCAAAGAGCAGCCTCAACTTTGGCGTTCATTATTTAGTTCTAAGCCTTTCCTGCCAGGAGCATTTTTCCTCTTTCAAGTCTTAAACTACTTTAACTCCTTATGATCCAAAAGAGTAAACTAAAAGAATCTTTACACGAACCCCTAGGTTGTTGATGAGAATTGATTGCAAGATACAACTGCTTTTTTCAAACAGTTCCAATCAGGACTGAAATTATGTTAGGAAAGTATGTATTACCCCGTAGGTTATATAACATTCATCCTGTGACATATCTGACAGACATCTTAAGAAAAAAGAAGAAATTTGCAGCACACATAGATTTTTTTTTTACAAGTGACTTCATAAAGAATTTAGCCTATGTAAAGGAGCAAGAGGGGACATGAAGTTATTATTTTCTGGTTCGTAAAAATGTCTCTTCTTGGCAACCAGGACGATGCATTTGATCAAGGCAGTGTTCTTAAAGCCTTCTAACCTAGACAAGAAAGCATTATCAGACCATCAAGTGGCCAGGTTAACACAAACTACTGTAAAAGAAACAAAAGAAAAATTAATCTTAAAACCGTAGTCCTTCCCAGCACTTGGGAGGCAGAGGCAGGCAGATTTCTGAGTTCAAGGCTAGCCTGGTCTACAGAGTAAGTTTCAGGACAGCCAGGCCTACAAAGAAACCCTGTCTCCAAAAAAACAAAAGAAAAGAAAAACAAACAAACAAAAAAAAACAAAACAAAAAACCCGTAATCCTACAATTGAGCCACAATATGTTTATGCATATTTAATTAAGGTATCCTATTGACAAAATAAGAACTTCAAAAAAAATTTGTCTCTCCACACATATCTCTTGGGTGTATATTGATATACTTCTATAGACATTTATAATAAAATTGTTTTTATCCATGAAGCTCAAAGATTATATTATAGTTTTAAGATATTGATGTCATTTTTCTTACTATAAATCAATAAATGTTTAAATAAAGCATTGAATAAGGATATAATTTGTCTAAAAACTGCATTGTGAGATATTATGCTTGTATAAATAGTGACTACATATCTTCAGTAATCTTAGTGATATTATTTACAGGGAGGAATTAATGGATCCATATTGGCAGAACTCGGTCTATGTTTTATTAATTCTTGCAGTGCAAAAAACAAATCTAAGCATGATAGTTTACATCTGCCTTCTTTCTCAGCCTTGTAGAGAATGTGCTTGCATTTTTGTAATTAATACACATACTTTGTATAAATGTATGTTATGGGTCCTTAATAGCTTGAACAACATACTATTCATTCTTAAAGAGGAGTGTTTTCCTAAATTATATAATAAAATAGCATACCTAAACATTTCTATGCGAAAAAATAGCACCTTGGGAAGAATACAACATTTTTTTCAAAAATGACTAGCATTTAGTTTTATCAGGCTTCTTTCTGATGTAGTTGCTAGGAGATTAAGAGATCATTTTGTGGGATAATGTGCAAATGTCAGAGGTTATATCTGATTTTTATTATAGCTAAATTATGTGTTTTTCTAAGGCTCAAAGCCTTATCAATCAACTATCATTAAACATTTGATATTTAATAATTTCACATGATATTTCATTTCTCAATTTTTGAATGATACCAGAAACATGAAACAATTGAACCCAAGTCTGTCTTTGTAAGAGAGAGTTTTGGGTCTTATTTGAGTTAGCTGTTTCTGTATATGTGTTTCCATAGTACATGAAGATAGAATTGTTTCTTTCTAGATGATGCATGGTAAGATTCTCTCTTATACCCTCTCTTCACTGAAATTCTGTTAACTGCTCTCATACTATAATCCCATGGTCAAACTAACAATTCAAGCCCTGAATCTGTCCCTACTTTCCTATCTGCATTTTTGTAGCAGTGGTTCACTGTTCTACCCTTCCACAGTGGTTCTCAACCTTCCTAATGCTATGGCCCTTGAATACCATCCTGTCCCTCATGTTGGGGTGACTACTAACTATAAAATTATTTTTGTTGTTACTTCATACCTATAATTATGCTACTGATATTGTAATGTAAATACATCATGTGTAGGATATCTGATATGTGACTTCTGTGAAAAGGTCCTCTGACCTCCCAAGGGTTGTTGACCCACAGGTTGAGCTCCTTGATTTCCTTTAGGACATTATCACTGTCCTTACAGGTCCATCCTTAAATAGCACCCTCTCAAGAAAACTGTTCATCTTCCTTCAGGAAATATGTCCATCTGTCACTTTGAGCTCCATCACTCCTTAAGAATTGACAGCTCATTTCATGGGTCCAATATGCAGTCACATTAGGCTTATGCTCTTCATTGGGCTTATTGCCTATTGCCAATGTTGACTTCTACATACTTTTTTTTTATAACTACACAAAAGGGGAGTGAAATATGGCTCATGTCACAAGTCTAACTATGCCTACTGCTGATCTAAAGTCCTAAGTTTTTGCCCTCAAGTATACTTACTTTCCGTTTATTTTACTTGTCCCATCTAAATATTCTATTTTGTTCATTTTTGGGTCTGGTAGCAAAGTCTTAAAAATGGGTAGATTTTATAAAAATTTAAATTTAAATTAATTTAATATAACCTATGTAGAATATATAAAATACAATAGAAGCATAAAATTTTCCTTATAAATTCCTTTCCAAACGCTCAGTAGGGTTGAAGGTATAAGAACACATAGAATATAGCCTCTTCTTTCTAGGAACCTATTATTTAGGAGGAGCTAGACCAATAATTAGAAGTATGGACAATTTAATGTAAATAATAGAAGACTATAGTTTGCCAGTCTTTTATGGAAACTCATAGAGGCATACCTATTAGAAAGGTATTATATTTATTCCTCTTTATAAGTCTTTTCAAAATGCTTCACATTTCTGAGAAACAGAAGTAGAAAGGAATTAGAAAAAGGAAAGAAAAAAATAATACAAGAAACTGTAGAGGTAAGAAAAGGAGACAAAGAGAGTCTTATGTACACTACTCTACACATCTGGTAAAGATGCCCTAAGCAGTGAGTGGCCAACTTCTAAGCCAGACTTGCGCAAGGACCCCTAGAATGAAGCTCTCTTCCTAGATTGCCAGGAGGAACAGCAAGCACAGCCATTACTGCACTCTGATTTTGTATCCCTGATGTCAATGTTTTCCTGAGTTGCGAATAACAACTCAGTTGTACAATTTATGCTCTGTGCAGAGTAATATGGAATTTAAAAGCATTATTAGCCTCGCACAATCCATCTAAACATTCTCTTAATATTTTTGGTTTTTATCCTGTCCTATGTATATTTTTTTGTTTATCATCATTTCTATAGCCTTCAGAACAAATTCAGCTTCCTGCCCAGTGCTTTCCCCAGTCTCTTATAAATATTTGTTGAAAAAAAATAAGTAAATGGATGTGAAAAGAGACAAGCCAGCCTATTCAAAACGGCGATCAATGCATTTTCCATTTCAGGACGGACAATTCTGATTGTAGGATAAAGTAATTTGGTGTTCTTCATAATTTACCTAGCAGTCATTATTATCCCAGGCAAGTGAGCGTGTGGTCATTTCTCAGGATGAATCAGGCCACATTTTAATAGTTAGTTCCGGCAGTTCAAAGTGGAATGGATTTATTTCAAGAGGTTCAAGAAAACCTCATTTTGAAAGCTCTAATAAAAAGTAAGGATGATAAAGAACACTGTTTTTCATGATAAGGAAAATTCTGCCTTTCAAGAGAGACATCATAATTTCTTCTAATTATAAGAAAAATGTTACTGCCTTGAGTGCTCTTATTCATGTGTACAGCCAAAGGGATTTTCCGCATAAAAGAGTAATTAGGTTCTATCCCTTCATACTAAAAGAAGTAATCTATTTTACTTTTCCTTTATACCTCCCCTGCCTCATATTCTTTGACCTCTACTCTGTTGAATCTTTTATATGTCATGGAAAGAGAGATTTAGAGGCTTTGATTGCTCAATGCCTTCAGTGCCTGGCACTGTTTGCTGTGCTGAATTTGGAAGTGCCTAATTTGGGAGTTCTGTTCATGTGGGGCTATAAACTGATCAGATTTCATTTCATGTGTGAAGATCATTTTCAGTCCGTGAACTTACACATTTTATTTTTCTGAGATATAGTCTAAATAATGCACTGTGGGCTAATTCTTAGGAAAGATCCAAAGGTGACTTGGTTTTTGAGACAAAGGATACTGAGGGAAGTTCCTCTTTTTACTCTCTGAAAATTCAGAAAAAGGCTGATGAATGAGAGTTACCCAGAAGTTCTGGATTTGTGACTTCAGACCACAACTGGAACTGTGAAATTGAAAAGAAAGACATTGAAGCTAGGCTAGGCCCAAAGCCACAGAGCTGTAATCCCTCATGGGATATTGAAGCACAATGACAGGGACAGGTCAAGTTTCAGGGTAGCTTGGGTCACATTGAGAGTTCCAAGTTAGCCTAGAGTTTCTACACACACACACACACACACACACACACACACACACACACACACACACCCCAGAGTGAAGCACAGTTAGAAATTCTGATTTCTGTGGCCCATCATTTTCAATTGTATGGAACACCACTGTGAACAGAAGTGTGTAGCTGTAATAAATTAAATCCTGTAAACAACGCTAGTAAAGAGAATGTGAGACTACTCAAACTTATACTGAATATTAGTAATGAAATTTTCTGAGAATTCTTTTTTGGAGTTGCTAGACATTGACAGAAATACAATTATGAGCTTTTGAATGGGAAGGTCAGTGTTAGGTACAGACTGTAAAAGAAGTCCTAGGTGTTAAAAAAAAAAAGCCTAAGCAAGTTTTATGGGTGTTGAAATTATTATAATCACCACCATTAATTATTAATTCTGGAATAGACCTGATTTTTAGGATCTGAGAACATTATCTTCACTCCATATAGTAACTGCAGGAAGTGGAAAATATGAAGGGTGGACGAAGCAACTGATTTATTTTAAAAGCCACAATGGTTAGGGACTCGTCAAACCTGAAATCTAAGTGGTTTTACATTGCTATCAAGTTCAGTATGTAAAAAAAGTAGGTTTCATATGAAGTTTTGCTGTATAAGCTATACTGAGATAAAGTTATGAAATAACAGGTTTACTTTAAGGTAGTAATGTAACTTTTGCTTAACTTCTTCTAGTCAGTGGAAGACTGAGTTAGTTACATCATGTTCAAGAATGCTTTATTCTTCTGTTAATGAGGGCTCCTTTTCAACTAAAAGCTGGTGAATTCCTACCCTTCTTTTGTACATTTTACTCTCCCATCTCAATGTTTTATTTAAATTAATCTACCTGTTCTTTATAAAATTTTATGCACTATTATATCAAAAAGGTATGAAGTTGATTTGCATACAAAGAGCAATGCCCACTAAAGCAGGATGGTTCCTGTGCTAATGAGCCTGGACATTGTGTTCAGAGTGCTAGGATTATGTGGCAGTTGAGACCAAAGAACAGAGAGCTGGGGCAGCCCAGACTCCCAGTTACTATATATATAGTTTGGAGTAAGTCATTTACTTCCCTGTGACTTAATTTTTTTTATTAGATATTTTCTTTATTTACATTTCAAATGCTATCTCGAAAGTTCCCTATACCCTCCCTGCCCCTGCTCCTCTACCTACACACTCCTACTTCTTGGCCCTGGCATTCCCCTGTACTGGGGCTTATAAAGTTTGCAAGACCAAGGGGCCTCTCTTCCCAATGATGGCCGAATAGACCATCTTCTGCTATATATGCAGCTAGAGACACGAGCTCTGGGGATACTGGTTAGTTCATATTGTTGTTCCACCTACAGGGTTGCAGACCCCTTCAGCTCCTTGAGCACTTTCTCTAATTTTATCACCTATAAAGTACTGCTTACCTCATAGAATATGGGAGTAAATGAGTCCATGTACAGAATGTGTTGAGAATAATTGAGTATAAGTGGTACTGAAGAAATGAGTGTAAAATGTTTAGATTCATTCTCTCACTGAAGTCTCACTATATTGTACAATGAAAATCATGTTATGTTTATTAAATAGATTACTAGATGAGCCTCATATCAACTGACATGTTGATAATCAATCAGCTTCCAAGTACTGAAACTTCAATGGTCAGGATGTCAAGACAAGTTGGTATATGAATCTAGAATCTGGAATATATTAGTTTAAATCTAGATAAGACCTTTGAAAGAGTTAGTTACCACATTCTAAAGAAAGTCCAATATAAATTTCATTATCATCTGGAATTCAATGCTTAAACTATTTCAGTAATAAGGCTCTCATCTATGGCTAATTGATGTTCCATTCCTGACAAAGATTAATTCCCTCATCACAGCCTTTCATCTGTGCACACATACAAACCAACTTTAAAAATATTTAACTATGATAATATCTATAGTGGGAAAGCAATCTTTGCCTTTTGTTGTTGCTGCTAATTTGAATAAAATATCCTTGGAGGTTTCAAACTCATACAGGCCACTTTTCAGAAGAAGATAATCTTAGAAACTTTAAGATTCTTGTCCTCTTACTTTGACTGGATGTATATACTTAACCTACAATCCTCATCACTTCATGTAGATATTACTTAGTATTCCCACTAACAGATGAGAATTTCTGGCAGTTAGGTACTATCAATTTCCTATATATAGTAAATTATAAATATATAATATATTAACATTATATATGTATAATATACTCTTTATATTATTATAGATTTCATATAAACATATACATATATACATATATATCTATATATGTATGTGTATATAATATATGCATACATAATATGTATGTGTGTTATAATAAAACATTTTATGCTTAAAATTAATAGAATCATGAAAAATTGTGTAGTCTTAAGATTCATAAAAATTCTTGATTTTATGTTTCAAGTTGAGTGTTTTGAAGATGATTTGAATACAAACAATAAATAAATATTTCTTGTCATAAGTTGGGATGTTTACTGTGTCTACATAGAGATAGTAGGAAGAAAAATTTGTGAATGTCATCTAGGATTGTAGCATAATTCTTAGAGTAATATTGTATATTTTAAAAGAACATTTTGGTTTTACAAATGTTGTCACAGGTATTTACATGTCATTAACTTGATTTTACTTTAATCCAATCATTCCCCAATTTTAGGAGTCTGTATCCTTAAAAGTGTTTTAAACTGGCTTGTGTCCACTATTACTCTCAGCACTCAGGTTTTTAAATTACTCCAGAATAGATACTCATCTTTATTTTTGCTCATCTCTACCAGATGATCCACAAAAGATATATTTAATAAGTCTATTTGGTTATATAATTCCTGTGCTAAAACCTTCAATTTCCCCCTATTGTCCTAAAGATGAAGTCTGAACTCATTCTTTCAGATTTTTCGTGTGTATATGTGTGTATATGTGATTATATTCTGCATATGTGAGGGTACCTGTGGAGACCAGAAGATGTTATCAGATATTTTGGAGTTGGAGTTTCAAGGGAATAAAAACCGTCCTATATGAGTGTTGGAAGCTGAATTTGAATCTGCAAGACCAGTACATGTTTCTGATTAGTGAGCTTTCTCTGCAGCTCTGAAATCTTAACTAATTTTATGTGAAATGCAAGCTCTTTCTGACTTGGTCTTTGTAAACCTGGGTCACTCCACAGTTTACATTCCCATGTAATTTGTGCTTTTCAGAAACATTGTAAAGTTCCTGAATATCCTCCTTCCCTCATTAGCTAGATTTAAGTATTCTTGTGCTCTCACTGCACGCTTTCTCATATTTACATTTAATGTAACACTTATCATAGTTCATTGAAATTGTTAAACTTCTCACTAAACAGTGAACAGTAAACTCATTAGGAGAAGAAGAAATAAAATGCTTTTTATTGCTATTGTGCATTCCTGAAACTTCTCAAAGCAGTTGGCACATAATTATGATCAGCCAATATTGGTTGAGTAAAGAGAATGAGTCCTGGGAGAAGTCATACTTGCTTCAGGAGTATGGACCAATTCTGAACTCACTGTCTGCAGAGTGACAGTCTGATAATGGCTATAGCTCTACTGGCCCAGTGCCTTAGAAACACAATCTGTAGCATGATCTTCTTCAGCAGTAGCAGCAGCAGCTGTCCAGTGTGGTGGCAGCCAAGTACAGATGATTTTAGAAGCAAAGGATAGATGTGTTCTATACATTATATCTTTATTTCTTTGTGCTTATTCCTAGAACAATAATCAAGGGGTTTGCTCCATAATGACTGAGAGATGCTCTATATTGTATCTTACAAGTTTGCTTCAATGACCTAGTCTCATTTTTCAAAAGATTCATATGTAATTAATAATTCCTGGGACGAACTAAAGGAGGAGATGGTGCTATCAGGTGGAATTAAGCAAGTTTGAATATTTTACATTATTGATTTAATTGAGACATATCACTTATTTCTTTATGTTGAGTTTTACATAGTGAATACTAGAGTCCGGTAAAAACAGTACAAATTTACAGTAGACACATATTTCTATTGGTGAGCTATACAGAGAAAATTCTGTTTTAGTTCATATAGAAATATCAGAGAGAAAATCCACCCATTGGCATGAGGTGAATAATGTTTCCTTTCCCATACTTAATCCTTTGGCTATTCCTTTGATCACCAGTACAAATCCTAATTAAGGTTTCATCTGATAATTTGATTTCATCGTAAAAATCTATTCTGAATCAGGAGCTTTGCCTCCTTAAAATCTCAAGGTTAATGAAAATCACTAATCCAACGTATAAACAGGCAATGGAAAAGTCCGATCATAACTTTCATGTTTTCAGAAATATTTTTATTTAAGGACTTAGGGGCCTTTACTATGAAGAAAGATTGAGATATAAATTTTACTGAAAGAAAAAAGAAAACTTTGTGTGTGGGGATGGAAACCAGGAAAATGGCTTCACTGTATTAAAAATACTATAATTTGTAATATTGCAAACCTCCAAAGTGTTGAGGTAGTTCTCTTCCTAAATACAAGAAAGGTCAGGAAGGTGACCCTGAGATACATAGGATAAAGACAGGTAATGTTCTGAGAGTGGAATCTGGGGCCTTCTTTGTTTCACATGTTTTTGTTCTATGACTTCTGGATTTCTAGGAAGATGCCTCACCTGTGCGTCAGAATAAGGCCAAATTAATCAAGAAAAGTCCGTATCTTTTCATCAGGCACCCATGAACAAATTAGGGAAGTAAATGATAAATTTATCTCTTTGAAACCCCATGAGTTTGGGAAAATTAAAAAAGACTTTTACCAAATTTCCCAAATATCCACAGCTAATAGCAGCACTATCATATTAACACAAATAATATGTTATTAAGGTGTGTGCAGTAGGATGAAGTCACACTTATTTTACAGAATTTAATTAAGTATGAGAAGAAAAGAGAACTAAGAGGAAAATGGGACAGAGAAAAGCTCTACGAAGGGGTCAATAAATATAAAAAATGTCTAAGGTTCACTATTTTGATTATTGCTCTGCAATACTGTCATTCTTTTGGGGGGGTTGGATTTTTTTAAATTTATTTATTATTATTTTCTTTATTTACATTTCAAATGCTACACCGAAAGTTCCCTATACCCCCCTCCCGCCCCTGCTCCCCTACCCACCCACTTCCACTACTTGGCCCTGGCCTTCCCCTGTGCTGGGTCATATAAAGTTTAAAAGACCAAGGGGACTCTCTTCCCAATGATGGCCTATTAGGCCATCTTCTGCTACATATGCAGCTAGAGACTCAAGCTCAGGGGTTACTGGTTAGTTCATATTGTTGTTACACCTTCAGGGTTGCAGCCCCCTACAACTCTTTGGGTACTTTCTCTAGCTCCTCCACTGGGGGCCCTGTGTTCCATCCAATAGCTGAATGCGAGTATCCACTTCTGTGTTTTTACTTTTCAAATGTTTTCCCTTTCCAGATCGCCCCTTTTGAACCCTTCTATCCCATTACCCCTTCCCCTTTTTCTATGAGGGTGTGCCCCCACCACCCTCCCATTCCTGTCTTCCTGCCCTGACATTCCCTATACTGGGACATTGAACACCCTCAGGCCCAAGGGCCTCTCCTCCCACTGATGCCCAACAAGGCCATCCTCTGTCACATATGTGGCCAGTGCCATGGGTGGCTCCATGTGTACTTCCCGGGAGCTTTGGGTGGGGGTATCTGTCCTGTTGACACTGTTGCTCTCTCCGTGGGACTGCAACCCCCCTCAGCTCCTTCAGTCCCTTCTCCAACTCCTCCATCAGGGACCTCCCAAGATCAGTTCAATGGTTGGCCGCAAGCATCTGCCTCTGACTTTGTCAGGCTCTGTCAAAGCCTCTCTGGAGACAGCCATATCAGGCTTCCATCAGCAAACACTTCCTGGCATCCACAATAAAGTCAGGGTTTGGTGGCTGTATATGGGATGGATCCCCAGGTGGGCCAGTCCCTGGATGGCCTTTCCTTCCTTCTCTGCTCTACACTTTGTCTCCATATTTCCTTCTGTGAGTATTTTGTTCACCCTTCTAAAAAACACTGAAACATTCACATTTTGGTCTTCCTTCTTAGGTTTTATCCAGAGAACCAAATAACCTTTTTTTTAAAAATGGGGAACAGAGATAAACAGAAAATTATCAACTAAGTAAACTTGAAGGACTGAGAAGCACCTAAAGAAATGTTCAACATGCTTAGTCATCAGGGAAATGCAAATCAAAACAATCCTGAGATTTCACCTCACACCAGTCAGAATGACTAAGATCAAAAATTCAGGTGACAGCAGATACTGGTGAGGATGTAGAGAATGAGGAACATTCCTCCATTGTTGGTGGGATTGCAAGCTGGTACAATCACTCTGAAAATCAGTCTGGCAGTTCCTCAGATAATTGGATATAATAGTACTTGAAGACCAAACTATTCAACTCCTGGGCATATACCCAGAAGACACTCCAACACGAAGTAAGGACACATGCTCCACTATATTCATAGCAGCCATATTTATAATAGCTAGAAGGTGGAAATAACCCCTATGTCCCTCAACAGAGGAATGGATACAGAAAATGTTGAACACAATGGAGAATGACTCATATATTAAAAGCAACTTCATGAAACTCGCAGGCAAATGGATGGAACTTGAAAATATCATGCTGAATGAGGAAACTCAGTCATAAAAGAACAAACATGGTATATACTCACTGATAAGGTGATATTAGCCCAAAAGTTTAGAGTAACCAAGATTCAATTCACATACCATATGAATACTGTAATTCTTACTGCATATAGATAATCTCTACCATTCCCTTTCATTTCATTTTCCTATGATATCAATCATCGAGATGCATGTGTGTTTTGAATAACTTAATTACAAACTATATAAAACACCATACATGAAATACCTTTACACAAATATGCCCTCCAAAACTAAGATTAAAAACCATATATGCTATGGTGCAGCTTCCCCTGAAAAGTCACTGCTTTTAATTTTTCAGCTCATGTTTTGTAAGATTGTACATAGATACTTCTACCCTATTCAAGAGAAAAATCTCTTCTTTTTAAGTATAGAAGCTAGGGAGTAGAGTATGAAATGCAATCTATTTAGAATTATAGAAAGATATTAATGATGGGAAAGCTACTGCCTATTAAAGCCTTCAGGAATACTTTTTGAAAGACCTTTGTGTCTTGTGGCTGCTTTGAAGTGAATGTAAATCATCAGCCATTGAAAACTTTAGCACCAAATGAGTCTCTTGCCAAAGTATACAGCTAAGAACTCTATTGTTCTTTGGTTTTTAAAATTTGTGGCTGTTTCTCAGCAAGATTCAGAATGCAAGAAGATTTTTAGGGAAACGAGGCAGAAAATATAGTGAAAAAGAATCTATCCTCCATTGTTACCTTTTCTTAGTGTGAAGAGATAACCTTCATTATTACATGAAATTATGTGTGTGTGTGTGTGTGTGTGTGTGTGTGTGTGTGTGTTGCAATTGCACTCATGAGTGAGCATAGGACAGGGGCTTTGAAGGAAATACACAGAATAGCATGTACACACACACACACACACACACACACACACTCATATTTTAGGATTCTCTCTTTTGTAGAAAGAACACAATTTTTATTCATATAACATGCCAGAAATTGACAGTATCCTCTTAAAAACAAAAAAGTATTTGTATTTGTCTACTTTTTGCCAGATAAAGCCTAAGCTATATCTAAACATAAATTACTTAAATCTTATACAGTGGACTCTAAACACAATATATCTAAATGCAAAGTAGTTATAGGAATAGAACAATTGAGTTGTATAATAGATTCTTCATTTCAATACAGAAGTAAACAACCATCACACACATATAAATAACTTCTCCGTGGGAGCTCTTCCTCTACCACTCAATCAGACAACTTAAATTTTAGATCCAAGAATTTTCTCAGACTAATGGCTTTTATGAAGTCCAATTACCAATAAAATAACTGTGTATTGCTATCAAACTGAACCAAAATAATAAATGCTTATTAACAGTTTTCTGTTTATAGTTATACTCTTAGAGTATGATCAAAAGATGCAGTGTGAGGCTAGACTATAAGCCATTCAGTGACAAAAATATCTGCCCTAAGATAAAAACTCTTTCTAGATACTCTATGATGATAGAAAAATGAAGAAAAAGTACATCATAATATATATGCATATATTCAATATAATTAAGAGTCAGTCAGAAGTAGTGTAGAAGATAATGATTCAGATTAAAACCAAAGAGCATTGATTTGAGTTCAAGTTCTACCACTTTCTTGCTATTTGACCCTTTAGCATGTTAGTATATACTTGAGCATTTTTATTTCCTTTTCTATAAATCCAATATAACAATAATCTCTAACACAGAGCATTAATGATACATTAAGGACTTAATCTGTGCAAAATGTTCATCTTATACTCAAGGAAATGTAATTATTTTGTGTATATGCATTAATATTGCAAATATTATAAAATGTAGAGCAAATACCATACCTGCATGCATAGGTAATGTACATATACATGATGTACAAATATTTCATGACCATATACACACATGGAGTTAATTAAATCTTTTAGAAAAACAGGCATTGTAAAGATGTGCTTTTGAAGTAGAAAAATCCAAATAACAAGTTGAATGGTACAATTGTCTAAAAATTACAGGTTCTCCAACACACTTATCTTTGTTTGTTTTGGTTACGATTACTTCTTAAATGTTTACTACTTAATTTAAAGGGATATGGATAGACCCAAACATAAATTCAAAATTCTTGATTCCATACACAAAGTAGTTTCTATAAAATGTAGATAGACATTGGGTTTTTTATTTCAACAATAGACTACAGAGTTATGGTATTCTATCATAAATGAAGCCATGGCTATATGAGAATATGAATTTTAATATAACATATGAGTGATCAGTAACTATTATAGATGTTAGTAGAAAGCTAGGCATTGTGGTGCATGTCTGGAATGCCTTTAATTGGAAGAATCAAGAATTTTTAGCCATTTTGGAAATCAGAGCAGTTTCCAGATAAGCCTATGATGCATAGTGAGGCATGTCTCAATGAAATAAATATACTGTTACTACTCTAATTGGTGGCGTAAACCTGGGAAAGTAGAACCTAAAACTGGGGAGGACTGAAGCCTACAATAGCTAACTTTATTTAGAGTATCAGACAATTTATCTATTGTAGAGGAATTTTAATGTAGCAACATGGCCTCTCTGGCAAAAGATTGCATCAAAAGACCTTGTATGTCTATGTGATCTGGCTGAAATGACATACTTTTAGTAGCTTTGGCAGGAATATAGACACAACATACCTTTAATCCCAAACAATGAAGATATAGATAATTTGTTGAAGGAAGCAGCCATGTTTGAAAGTAACATCTAATTGAGGGGCAAAATGATGAATCAGAGAAAGATTTGATTGATGAGTCTGAAATAGGTTATGCCCAGTTCTCATCACGACATACAGGAATGAAAGCCTATTTAAAATAATGAGAATGAGTCAGGCAGGAAGGGCAATTCAGTTGAGTGCAGTGCATTGCATTGTAGTGGAGATGAGTTGGGTTGAGTTCAGTCAGTTGAGGCAGTTGAGTTGATTTCAATGATCCAGTGGTAGGTTTGAATTTGTGCAGTTGCGTGCAGGTCAGCAGATGCAGTTAAGGCCAGAAAATAAGGAGGTGTTAGGAGATTGGAACACATTGCCAGAATTAGTTTGAGGCCAAGCAGAACAATTAAGTGAGAAATTGAGAGAAGCCAGATTGAATCAGTCAGCTTGGAGAGGAGTTTGAACCAGAACCAGCCAGGCAGAGTTCAGAAAGAATTAGAGTGAACTTATTCCTCAGCAAGTCTCCAAAAGGACAATTACATTTGGTGAAAATAAGTTACATTTACAGAATATAAGGACATTCTGAAGGGTAAGCAAAGCCATGTGAATAACTTGTATTCAAGTTGTAGGCAATCACAAGGGCAAGGTCATATGAGTTTAAACTGTCTATAGTCAGGACAATAATTCTTGCATGGAAATATCATTCTGATTAACAATGGGTAAGATGATGTGTAATCTGAAGCCAAACCCACTCCTCTCTATTACACGTGGGAGTGGCACAAAAGCACATTCCATGAACAAATTTGTGTTATGGAGGAGCAGAGGTTACAGTATCTTGTTTTGTTTATTTGGAATTTTCTTGCAAGCTCTCAGAAATCTCCTCACACAGTTGTATTCATGGGTTATGTTCTGACATAGAAAATCATAAATAAAATACATCTAATATCAACTAAACTTGTCATTGCTTAGTTACTTAATATTTCCTCCCATTGGAAACTAACTTTAACATTAAATTTATTCATTCAAATTTGCAGCAGAAATATTCTACCACATAAGGTAAATGGGTAAAGACTTCATTCAAATCTATTTCAGCATGAAATTGAGAATAACAAAATAGAAAAGGGAGATCAAATACAACTCTACAGGAAGAAAAGCTAGGAAATATCTGAGATAATCTACTGAATAGTATTGGCAGGTCTCAGAGGGCAAGTGTATGAATGGAATGAAGCCATTGGTGTTTGACGTGTGGCATTGACTAGAACTAGGCTCCGGAGCTCCCCCAGAAACCAATAGATCAGAAAAAAAGTAGAATTTCATGACTCCATCCTCTTTTTAATATGCTACTTTAAAAACTTTATTATTATTATTATCATTACTAATTTTATTTATTTTTTAGAAGTTCATACACAGGTACTGTTTTTGTCACTGTCCTATTGCTGTGAAGAAACAATATGATGATAGAAATTTATAAAAGAAAGCATTGCATTAGGGACTTGTTACAGTTTCAGAGACTCAGTCCATTATCGTTAAGGCAGGGATCATGGAAGTACACTGGAAGACATGGTGCTGGGGAGGTGTTGAGAATGCTACATCCTGATCTGCAGGCAGCAGAGAACTGCTGGATGCCACCCAGTGATCCACATTCTCCACCAAAGCCACACCTAATCCTTCTCAAGTATTGTTACTCCCTGATCACTTCTAAGTGTTTAAATGAATGAGCCCTTGGAAGACCATTCTTATTTAAATTACCATAAGGGCTATATTTATATCACATCTACCACACTGTCTCCCCATTTCCCCACTCAGATCATTTGTCTGCTCTTCACACCATCTCAACTTCATGAACTCTTCTTCCATAATTATTATTAGTAGTATATACACACTGTAATTAGCAGTAATCACTAGGGATTGAATAGCGCATCAGTGGGCTTGTCATGAGAGAAACTAATTATCCATAATTCTCTTAGCAACCACCAGTTACCTTTAGTTCTTCATCAAGGATTGGACCTTTGAAACTGGTTTCATTCACTTTGAGATGTCAGCAGGTTTTGTCATTATATAGGTCTTGTTTAGAGAAGAGTTAGAAAAATGGAGGGGAGGGGACTTTATCTCAGGAAGGAAAGAGAATAAAGAATTTAAAAGTCATAAGAAGCTTCCAATCTGCACTAGAATCAGGTCACCTAGGGCGCTGAGTGGGTGGAAACCCCCACAATCCCTAGAGGACTGCCCACATGATCTTAGGATCACTGGTGAGTGGAACACATCTGCTCCAATCCAATTGTGCACAGGACCTGAGGCAGCACTAGAGGAGAGAACCAGCCTGACCAGGGGCACAAATCCCTTCCAGTCTGTGACAGCACCAGATCACCTAGGGTGCAGATTCTGTGGACACTCCCATGGTCCCTAGCAGAGTGCCCAAGCAATCTTAGGATCACTGGTGAGTGGAACACAACTTTTACTCCAATCCAGTCTTGCATGGGACCTGAGACAGCACTAGGGAAGCAGAGAACCAACCTGACCAGGGGCACAAATCCCTTCTGGTCTGCTCCAGCACCAGGTCACTTAGGGCACTGATTCGGCGGACATCCCATGGTCCCTAGCAGACTTCCCAAGCTATCTTAGGATCACTGGTGGAACACAACGGCTGCTCCAATCCAATAGTGACGGGCCTGTGACAGCAGGAACAAGGACACCAGAGCTTTTCCTGACCAGAGGCTCAGGTTTCTTTTAACCAGTTCAGGTTTACCTTGGTTTCAAATAGACCAGACAACTCCACGGTCCTCAAAGGAGACACCACTTCCATGCACTGTAACACACCCAGGATGTTAGGACAACAGGATCTCAGGATAACAGGAGCTGGGTCACACTAGTATTTGAGTGTCTCAGAGGAGCTTGACTGCCAAGAACTCAGACACACTGCGAATCTCAGGTCCACAGGAGCCCACAATAAAAGAATCACAGAGAAATCTGGACTCTGAGGAGTCCTGAATCAACTGGGATTATAGGAAGGACAGGATCCAATCAGATATATTGAGGGCAGCAAGCACTAGANATAATCAGATGGCAGGAGGCAAGCATAAGAACAGAAGCAACAGAAACCAAGGTTACATGGCATCATCAGAACCAAACTCTCCCACCATAGCAAGTCCTGGATATGCCATCACACCAGAAAAGCAGGACATGGATCTAAAGTCACTTCTCATGATGATGATGGAGGACTTTAAGAAGGAAATACTGGAAATCACAGGTA
>NC_034596.1:43303921-43305469 GCF_900095145.1 Mus pahari
GGTAGAAAACTTTTTTTCAAGCAAACATTCTGAAGAAACAAGCTGGAGTAGTCATTCTAATATCGAATAAACTCGACTTCCAACCCAAAGTTATCAAAAAAGACAAGGAGGGGCACTTCATACTCATCAAAGTTAAAATCTTCCAAGATGAACTCTCAATTCTGAATATCTATGCTCCAAATGCAAGGGTAGCCACATTCATTAAAGAAACTTTAGTAAATCTTAAAGCACACATTGCTCCTCACACAATAATAGTGGGAGACTTCAACACCCCACTCTCATCAATGGACAGATCCTGGAAACAGAAAATGTACAGAGACACAGTGAAATTAACAGAAGTTATGAAACAAATGGATTTAACATATCTACAGAACATTTTATCCTAAAGCAAAGGATATACCTTCTTCTCAGCACCTCATGGTACCTTCTCCAAAATCGACCATATAATGGTCACAAAACAGGTCTCAGCAGATTCAAAAATCTTGAAATTGTCTCATGAATCCTATCAGACCACCATGGTCTAAGGCTGATCTTCAATAACAACATAAATAATATAAAGCCAACATTAACTTGGAAACTGACCAAGACTCTCCTCAATGATAACGTGGTCAAGGAAGAAATAAAGAAATTAAAGACTTTTTAGAGTTTAATGAAAATGTAGCTACAAATATCCAAATTTATGGGACACAATGAAAGAGGTTCTGAGAGGAAAACTCATAGATCTGAGTGATTCCAAAGAGAAACTAGAGAGAGCATAAACTAGCCACTTGACAGCACACTTAAAAGCTCTAGAACAAAAGGAAGCAAATTCACCCAAGAGGAGTAGAAGGCAGGAAATAATCAAACTCAGGGATGAAATCAACCAAGTGGAAAGAAAAAGAACTATTCAAAGAATCAACCAAACCAGGAGCTAGTTCTTTGAGAAAAACAATATGATAGATAAACCCTTAGCCAGAGTCAGTAGAGAGCACAGGAACAACATCCTAATTAACAAAATCAGAAATGAAAAGTGGGACATAACAACAGATCCTGAGGAAATCAAAAGAATCATCAGATTCTACCTCAAAAGGCTATACTTAAGAAAACTGGAAAACCTGTCTGAAATGGACAAATTTCTAGATAGATAACAGATACCAAAGTTAAATCGGGATCAGATTAATGACCTAAACAGTCCTACATCACCTAAAGAAATAAAAGCAGTCATTAATAGTCTCCCAACTAAAAAAAGCCCGGGACCAGATGGGTTTATTGGAGAGTTCTATCAGACCTTCAAAGAAGACCTAATTCCAACTCTCCTCAAAGTATTCCACAAAATAGAAACAGAAGGTATTCTACCCTATTCATTCTATGAAGCCACAATTACTCTGATACATAAACCACATAAAGACACAACAAAGATAGAGACCTTCAGACCAATTTTCCTTATGAATATCGATGCAAAAATACTCAATAAAATTCTCACAAACAGAATCCAAGAACACATCAAAAAAATCATCCATCATGACCAAGTAGGCTTCATTCCAGGGATGCAGTGATGGTTTAATATTC
>NC_034596.1:43305480-43325829 GCF_900095145.1 Mus pahari
TCAGCCATCATTGGGAAGAGAGGCCCCCTGGTCTTGCAAACTTTATAGGACCCAGTACAGGGGAATACCAGGGCCAAGAAGGGGAAGTAGGTGGGTAGGGTAGCAGGGGAGGGAGTGTAAAGGGGACTTTGGGGATAGCATTTAAAATGTAAATGAAGTAAATACCTAGTAAAAATTGGAAAAAAAATAAAAGTCATAAGAAAATATATTATTTTGTGTTTATTTTTAAAAACGCTAATTGTATGTTCATGACTACCAAAAATTAAATTTGATCCCTCTGATCAATGTAATCAAACTTAGAGAAATTCAAACATATTTTGTATATTTATAATATTGAAATATTGTCAGATTATGTTCTACTCTATTTAAAAACTGGCTTTGTAAATAGGATTTGGTTTGCTCACTCCAGACACAGAAATGTTTGTTTAAAATGTTCTTCCAAAACCTCTGTCCTGGGTCAGGCTTGCTACTTGGCTCTATGACAGGGAATAAAGAACAAAACATAACAGTCCAGAAAAAGGACATTTAGATCCTCAGCACAGCTAAGATGTAAACTATCTTGAATAGAGGTTAATAATTGCTAAATGTAATCACAGCTGTTTAGCTCTCTGAATAATGCCCACATTCCTTGGCTTTGTTTACGATCTTTGAAGATTTGTTGTGTCTCAAACTTTCTGTCTCAGGATATGAAATATCATTGAAGTATAGTTGAAGAAAATCTATCCTATCTAAGGCCATGGATATCTTTAAAGATTTTGTTGAAATGAAAACTTTTTTTTTTTTTTATTCTCAGGATGTGTAAGACCATTGCAGTGTGCTTTAAAAACATCTATTGTACTCCAAGCAGAAAAAAAGTTAACTAGAAACTTGTAACAAAAATATTGATAACTAAAAGTCTATGTATAGGTAAGATAGTTTATTTTATTTCCCCTAGACTAAAGATACAACACTAGGCCTAGCATCACTTGAAACTTTATCTACTTTACCTACAAACCTCAGAACTTTTCATTTCCCCTCTGTCACATCCTGACTATGCTAGATTCATTGATGGAAGCTCATCTCACAAATACACAAGCTCCTATCCAGTGGGTCATGCCATGTTTTCTTCTGATCAGGTTACAGAGTCTGTCTCCATTACAAGGCCCCGACTAATAAATGATATAGCTTCGAAAAAATAACACTTTTTCTGATAGGGGTGCTAGAGCAGTCAGCCAACACCCCAAACTCCTTCTATTCTCTTGGCTCCTCCAAGTTTAACTTCAGTTTACTGCAAATCCTAATAATGGGGTCTCACTGCATCAGACTATTGAGGATCCCTCTCCCATGCTGCTGCTACACCATCAACCAGGTTTCAGCGAGCTATCCTCTGATGGCCGCCTGGTCAGTTGGCCCATGCTGGGAAGTCTGCTTTGACCTTAAAAACATTTTAGCTTTACAATAATTTTAGGTGCAAAAGATGTACATGAAGCTTGCTGAGGACACAAACTTGAGAACCTTAAAGGAGAACCTTTAACTCTTAAATAAAAAGACTTTGAAACTGAGGCTCAATTATCCATTGGCCTAAATTGGTTTCGAGTGTAAAATTCAGATCTTAACTTTTTCTAGAGCTAATAGGACAGGTTTTGGAGAAAAGCGTGCTGTTGTTATTGACTTAAAAATTACCTGTACTATTCTTTTGTGCTCCAATTATGCTTTGAAGAGGACGTATTTTTTCCAATGGCTACTCTCAATAGGCAAGTTGTTATAAAGGTTTAAATCATTAGATGCTTTCAGATTGGGTGGGTGGGTGGGTGGGTTGTGTACATCTTCCAGATCTTAGAAAGCATTTTAAGGTGTAAGAAAAAAGAGAGACTCAGTGTTCAAAATTTAACTTACCAGTGTTAAACCTCTATCTAAATCAATGAAAAGGTCATAAATCATTCATCTAGTCTTGGCAACAGTGATAAACACTGGCTACCAAAGTTTTCAGTGACAGTCACAAGCACCATCTAAAGTCTGTTCATGCTTCTAAGATGTGGTTACTTTTCTGGCCTTACTTTTACTATGGCTCTAAGGCATCAATTTGCTAGTTCTGTTTGCACACACTGTTTCTCTACAGTGAGAATTTTAGTGCATATAACAGACAGTAATCCTGCTAACATATCTAAAACTTTTCTCTTTGTCAACATTAAAAACAAAAACAAAAAAACAAATACAGAAGCTTTACAGAGGATGGCCTCCTGATTCCCATTCCTCTTAGCTATATTCTCTTTGTTTCCACAAACTCCCAGGCAGTGAGACAAGCCTAAAAGTTTTACATAAAATTTCTCCCTATGCTTCTTAACTTCATCTTTACTCCATAGTCTATAGCTGTCCAAGCAGATTTCTAGTCAGCTGACAGGCACCATCCCGGAACCAAATGAAGGCCCACAATTGCTCTATAACCAGATCACTTCTCTGGCCTTGGTGGTTCTGCAAAACTGGCACGCCTTCAATTGGTTAAAGTCAATGTCAACCAGTCTGGCCAAGTGCAAAGGGGAACTGAAGACTTATTTGAGCTAACTCACAAACTGCAGCCTCCAGAGACCAACTGGCAGTGACCAAACCATAGCCTCCAGCAACCTCTTCAATTCCCTTGGGTCCCTGGCTCCTACCCTCCTCCCCTGGTTGGTTTCTACCCTTCTCATGATTGCAGATTGTCTCCCCAGGTTCCTTCAAGAAAGAATTAGTGAAATAGCCTTACAAGTCAGTAAACCGAAAGCTTCTGACAGAATTGCCTCAGGTCTCCTACCATCTCCTGCTTGGAACCAACATTCTAGTCTCCTCTTCTCATTCTCTGAATCAGCAGAAAGGAAAAGCAGGAGTGTTTGGTTTCTGACAGGGACAAGGGACTGAGGTGCATAGTTTCCATATCAAAGCAGACCTGGTCTCCAGGTTCTCCCAGGATCCTTTAGTCCCTGCTAAGCATACCCTGCCCCTAACCCTGAACTTTCCAGAGCAGGGGCTGGGCTGCCTTTTCCCCAGAGGCCATTTGCTCTATAATTAAGACAATTTGGTCTTACTCTTTCATTTTTCCTCTTCTCTCTCTGTCTCCCTGCCCTCTCTCCCCATGGTGACTTTCCTGGCCTCTGTCCTTGGTGCCAGTGAACTTGTCTGAAACCAGCTTCTCAATAATCCTGCATTTAATATAATCTAACCTGGTTTGAGTTGGCTCATTTCACCTGAGGACAAATAACCTATCCAGGACCTCTGTTACCCCTTATCAGGAACAAATGGTTGGAATGTTAGGTCCTGTGCTGTCCTCTCAAATGATAATGCTGGTGCTAATGCCCTAAACAGACAGACACTGCTCAGGTAAACAGAAAAAATGGTTATTGTGTAAACTGGCCCTAAATACGGGAACTTCCTTTATTCTACACCAATGGTCACCTATCTCAGCAAATACATCTAGTTCCTGGTTAATACTGGTAGCGTGAATCAGACCAAGAAACACACCTTGCTGACTGTCATATAAAATCTGTTTGTTTTCCACCATTTTGCCCATCACCCTAAGCCTTGATTTCTATGAAGGAGAGTTTGATTTCTATGAAACCATTCTGTTGCCCAAGCCTTTGCTGTTTAATTTCCACAAAACCATTCTTTCTACTGATGGCATGGTCTACTTTGGTAGTTTAATAAAGCCTTCACTTACAGTAAGACCTGATTTCTGATGACACCACACACTTCACCAACACTTGGAGGAATTATCCTGGAAGTGACATGGAAGCCTTCTTCCTTAGGAATTCCTGTCATTTCTTCGAAGCTATGCAAGCTGGCTGGCGACAAAGGTCATCAATAACCCTACCCAGCTGGAAAACCTATGAACCATAACAAACCAAGGCATTTAAAGATAGCTATAATCACAGAATAGTGCCTTGGCATATTCAGTAGGAGGGAGTTTTAATGGAAACCTAGGTAACTACCATAGCTGTTCAAGTCATGGAACCTAGGGGAGAATCTACTGCTGCTTTCTGCTTTCCTAAACCACAAGAATTCCTAACTGCATTCAAAACACCTATGCTTATATCTACAGATAAGTGTAGCTCTACCCCATATCTTGGCCAGTGTTCTAGTGCTGTAAAGAGGTACCTTAACCAGGGCAACTCTTTTTTTTTTTTTTTTTCTTGGATATTTTCTTTATTTACATTTCAAATGTTTTCCCCTTTCCAGGTCTCCCCTTTGGAAACCACCTATCCCATCCCTGCCCCCCTGCCTCTATGAGGGTGCTCCCCCACCCATCCATCCATTCCCATCCCCCCCCCCCGCAGGCATTCCCCTGTACTGGGTAATTGAACACACTTAGGCCCCAGGGCCTTTCCTCCCACTGAAGTCCAACAAGGCCATCTTCTGCCACACATGTGGCCAGCACCATGGGTCAATCCATGTGTACTCTTTGGTTGTTAGTCCAGTCCCTGGGAGCTCTGGGGGCTTCTGGCCTTTTGACACTGTTGCTCATCAGGGCAACTCTTATAAAGTAAGGTATTTAATTGGGGCTTGATCATAGTTTCAGAAGTTTAGTCTATTCTCTCCATATCAAGGAGCAAGGTAGCATATAGGCAGACATGGTGCTTGAGAAGGAGCAGAGAATTTTAAATCTGGTTCTGCAGGCAGCATGAAGAGGGACCCACTTGGCATAGCTTAGGTTTTAAACCCTCAAAGCTCACCCTCAGTGACACACTTCTTTAAACAAGGCCATACCTCCT
Organism: Mus pahari; assembly: GCF_900095145.1. Lineage (NCBI taxonomy): Eukaryota > Metazoa > Chordata > Mammalia > Rodentia > Muridae > Mus > Mus pahari. The sequence continues at coordinate 43,310,202 of NC_034596.1, forward strand.
AATTGGTTTCAATAGAGATACTCTTAAAGCATTCGAATATATGAAAGTATCAGGGAATATGCATTTTTTAATTGGATATTTTATTTATTTACATTTCAATTGTTATTCCCTTTCCTGGTTTTCCCTCCAGAACCCTCCTATCCAATCTCCCCTCCCCCTGCTCCTATGAAGTTGTTCCTCTACCTAGCCACCCACTCCCATCTCACTGCTCTGGCATTCCCCAACTCTGGGGCATCAAACATTCACAGGATCAAGGGCTTTTCCTCCCATTGATGCCAGAGAAAGCCATCCTTTGCTACATATGCAACTAGAGCTGTGGGTCTCTCTTTGGCTGGTGTTCAAATTACCACACTCCTCATCAAAAAAGCTTCGTTTGGCATTAAACAGAGTGGGTTACAGAAATTAGCAACAGTTCAAAATGCAGAGAACAACTGACCATGGAGTGCATATCTATTTAATGTATTTACAACATAATCTCTCCACTAAGGCTCAGGGACTATCTCAGAAGATGGTGCATAAAGATTGTAAGTGCCTGAAGGTCTGGACATTTGCAGTGAGATGATGTCTTCTTATATGACAGAGAGTTGCACTCACAACATCTTAACAGCATGCTATTGCTTTCAAGCAGAGTCCCACTCCATCATTCTTGATTGCTTCTTCGAGGAATGACTCCTGGGTCCCTGAGACAGATATTTCTGAAATATAAAAGTGGCAAAAGCCAGGGACAATATTTGCATCTGAAAGTGTCAGAGAAAGAATTTATATTTAAAAGCTTGAAGATGAAGGAGTTCAGGGTACGACAGTTAGGATAAAACTCTTCTGAAGTTTGTCAACTTGAGGAGAATCTTGAATAACCTTAAACATAGGAAATTTCTCAAACCCCCAATATAGACAAAAGGGAAAGGTCCTATAATTGTAATAAAAATAATACAGCTTCAAATTCTAGATAAATAGGCTATATTCAATTGGATCATCTATGTAGACTGGCATAAGTCTAGGCAGGTGCGGTAGACAGGCCTTACTATTCTTCTTTGAATATTTCATTATTGGATATTTTATTATGTTATGCTCTTTTCCAGTTGCCCCTCCAGAAACCCCCTATCCCATCCCCCCTCTCCCTGCTTCTATGAGGGTGCTCCTCTACCTACTCACCCACTCCCATCTCACTACCCTGCCATTCCACTACACTGGGGCATCTAGCCTTCACAGGACCAAGGGCCTCTCCTCCAATTGAGTCTAGATAAGGAAATCCTGTGCTATATATGTGGTTGGAGCCATGGGTCCCTCCATGTGTACTCTTTGGTTGTTGGTTTTGTCTCTGGGATCCCTGGAGTGTCTGATTGGTTGATATGGTTGTTCTTCCTATGGGATTGCAAACCTCTTCAGTTCATTCAGTCCTTTCTCTAACTCCTCCATTGGGGATCCAGAGCTCAATTCAATGGTTGCTTGGGAGCATCCACCTCTGTATTTGTCAAGCTCTGGCAGAGCCTTTCAGGAGACAGCTATATCAGGCTCCTGTCAACAAGCATTTCTTGGTATCCGCAATAGTGTCTGGGTTTGTTTTCTGGCTGGCCTTTCCTTCAGTTTCTGCTCCATACTTTGTCCATGTATTTCCTCCCATGAGTATTTTTTCCCCCTTCTAAAAAGACCTAAAGCATCCACTCTTTGGTTTTCCTTCTTGAGCTTCATGTGGTTTGTGAACTTTTTCTTGGGTATTCTGAGTTTTGGGGCAAATATCTACTTATCAGTGAGTGCTTTCCCCAATACTGGGGCATAGATCCTTCACAGGACCAAGGGCTTGTCCTCCCATTGATGACTGACTAGGCAATCCTCTGCTACATATACAGCTAGAGCCATGAGTCTCACCATGGGTTTTCACCATGGGTTGGTGGTTTTAGTCCCAAGGAGCTCTGGGGATACTTGTTAGTTCATACTGTTGAGGGTTACTTGGTTCTCTGGATTCTAACTTCTTGAGTTTTTTGTATATATTAGATATTAGCCCTCTGTCAGATATAGGATTGGTAAAGATCTTTTCCCAATTTGTTGCTTATTGTTTTGTCCTATTGGCAGTGTTTTTTTGCCTTACAGAAGTTTGGAAGTTTTATTATGTTCCATTTGTCGATTGTTGATCTTAGAGCAGAAGCCCGTGGTGTTCTGTTCAGGAACTTTCCTTTCCCCCATGCTCATGTGTTTGAGGCTCTTCCCCACTTTCTCTTCTATTAGTTTTAGTTTATCTGGTTTTATGTGAAGGTCCTTGATCCACCTGGACTTGAGCTTTGTACAAGGAGATAAAAATGGATTGATGTGCATTCTTGTACATGCTGAGTGTCAGTTTGAACCAGCACCATTTGTTGAAGATGCTGTCTGTTTTCCACTGGATAATTTTAGCTCCTTTGTCAAAGAACAAATGACCATAAATGTACGGGTTCATTTCTGAGTCTTCAATTCTATTCCACTGATCTACCTGCCTGTCACTGTACCAATACTAGGCAGTTTTTTGTTTTGTTTTTTAATCACTATTTCTCTGTAATACAGCTTGATGTCAGGGATGNTGATTCCCTCAGAAGTTCTTTTATTGTTGAGAATGGTTTTCTCTATTCTGTGTTTTTTGCTATTCCAAATGAATTTGAAAATTGGTCTTTTTAATTATAAGAAGAATTGGGTTGGAATTTTGATGGGGATTGCATTGAAGTTGTAGATTGCTTTCAGGAAGATGGCCATTTTTACTATATTAATCCTGCCAATCCATGAGTATGGAAGATCTTTCCATCTTCTGAGATCTTCAATTTCTTTCTTCAGAGCCTTGAGTTCTTGTCATACTGATCTTTTGCTTGCTTGGTTAGAGTCACAGCAAGGTACTGAAACCAACACAGCTGAATAGTTTCTGGGGTGTCTACTAACTAGATGCATAATTTAGTCATCCTGACAATACTACCAAAAATGGTAACCTGAATTTAATTACCTTAATTAGAACAATACACTAACCAAACCTACACTGAAAGACATTTTCTAAATCAATTTACACTTCTCTCAGATGTTATCTGCATTATTGGATAAATATACATATTTTGAGTAAATATTTTAGATTGAAGGAACCTAAAGAGACAGAACAGCAAGAGCAGAACATTGTTAGTGGTTCTTATTTACTTTGAAAGAGGCTATGGGTGTTGTGGCAACTTGAAAACTCTAGAAACATAACTGCAGGTTAGTTAATAATATTTTACCAAAGATAGTGTTCTGACTTGGTTTAAAAAATGCAGTGACAAGTGGAAGGATGATTGTGTGTGTGTGTGTGTGGGGGGGGAATGTGTGAGTGTGTGTGGGGGTGTGAGTGAGGTGTGAATGTATTTGTGTGTGTATGAATGAGTATGTGTGTGAGTATATGTGTGTAGTGGCTATTCCTCGTTGTCAACTTGACTATATTTGAAANGAACTACAATCCAGATTGGAAGGCTCACCAGTGAACCTAATCTGAAGGCTGGGAGATAGAAGTTTCTGATCTGGATCTTGGTATGGAGATCTTGAGACACAGTGGTGACTGAATCCAGGAGATTAAGACAGGGAGTTCTCCGAGTCCAAGTTCATCTGGGATTAAAGGTGTGGTGGCACCTTCTGCTACACCTTCTGCTGGGGACCATATAAGGACATTGGAAGAAGGGAGTCTGGTTCTTGCTCTTCTGCCTGCTTGCTGTGTGGGACTAAGCAACTGCCAGACCCTTGGACTTCCATTCACAGCTACTACTGAACCATTATTGGGAATTGGACTGCAGACTGTAAGTCATCAATAAATTCCTTTACTATATAGAGACTATCCATAAGTTCTGTGACTCTAGAGAACCCTGACTAATACAATGTGTATGAGTGTGTGTGTGTGAGTAAGTATATGGGTGTGTGAGTATGTTTATTTGTGTGTTAGTGTGAGAGTATGTGTGTGAGTGTGTATGTGAGAGTGTATGTGAGTGTGTTTGTGGGTACATATGAGTGTGTGTGAGTGTGTGTGTGTGTGTGTGTGTGTGTGTGTGTGTATGTACAGAGGAAGACAGGACAATAAAATCCTGAGCAATGTTTATAGGTTCCGTGATGTTTGTGCAGGTCTTTGGCAAGTGCCACAGCTGCGGTGAGTCCCTGTCACGTCCAGAAGACACTATTGACAGCAGTTCTTCCTATCTTCGGTCCTCTCCAGGTTTTCTGCTCTTTTCTATTATGTTCTCTGAGCCTTTAGGGGAAGGCATATAATGCATATATCTCAGTTCAGGCTCATTTCTGGGATAGTAATTCGACTAAATGATCTAGGTTTCTGAATTTTTATCAAATCTTGTAGGAAACAAGCAGAAGCATCAGGTTCAGAGGGAGATTTGAAGATACTGGACCATTGGCTCCAAGATAGAAAAGTAAGCTCTAACACAAGCCATGCCGAGGGCCTCTAAGAGTCTTTTAAACACAGATAAGAAACTCAACTCTCCTGACATTTAGATTTTTGTTTACCAAATCCACAAACTGCTAGTTATTTGTCCTAGTAATAATAGAAAACTAATTGGAATTTTTGAAACTTTTCTGTCAGTTTGAAATTACTGTAAATATGTACTTTGAAAATAAGTTTCTAGACAATATAATTTAAAATGAGGGATATCTTTTAGATTCTGATTTCTAAAAGCTCAGAGGTAAGGTTTTTAGTTACAGTTATGGAATTGACATAAAAAAGACAGAGTTACATAAAAACTCGAGAAGCTACTCAATGAATGCCTGTCCTAGATGTAGATTTTTTTTCACACTTTAACAAAGCCAGCATGCCAATATTTATGAGCAATGAGTAGTAATGTTCTCAACTATTTCAATCACAAATGCTATACTTCCTTCAGAAGAGAAATAACCATTTTAATTATAGCTATTTCAGTTGTAAATGTTATACTTCCTTCAGGAAAGAAGTAAGTTGGAATAACAATTGCATTTTGTCCTACCCAATTATCCCAACCCAGTCACTATTTCTTTGAAGACAATTGTTCAAATCTCTCTATCAGTAGTTAAAACAACCAAAAAATAATATCCTATATTTTCCCTTCAACAAAAATATGGAAGAAAAGATAGTCAAAAGTACACAGGTGGATACTAAAATGATAAATGGTACTGGAGTAAAATCATCTCTCCAAAGGCTGACTATTGCACAGCTCGGAAACTGTGAGTAATTTTTGACATGAGCTGGGCTAGGCTTGGCTTACAGCTTTGAACCAGGAGTGTGGTTCAATACCTAGCACGATATTGAAAATTATAGTTTTTGGAAAGAGCTGAAAGAGCTGATGGAGAAGACAAGGTTAGGTGATGTGTGGTTTAATAAGCACATATCTAAGTATACTGTGAATTTAGGGTTTAATTCATGCCAAGAAGTTTAAAACTTACACATTGGGATTGAGGTAGAAGTCAATTGGAATTTAAATTCTGAAGTTTGTTTCGCTTCTGAAACTACACGAAGCACTAACTACAATTTTTCTATTTTATTTGCAATGTGTAAATGGCTTATTTGGCATTTCACCATTACTTTCATAGTTATAGCTAATTACCTATTAATTACAGGAGATGGAATTAAAAGTATTTATTAAACTGAGTGTATGCTCAGCAGCAGGCAAAAGAAATAGGCCATACCTGATGCTTTAATATATACTTTGACTCTATCTTGTTAAAAGTATGAGCAGACTCTACAGTGCCACAGATATCTGCTAATTACCTTACTGCAAAGAACAAATGTGTGGAGAGCATCTCAGCCCTGTGTAGGGGCTGGTTGAGTCTTTGTTGGTTTAGGCTAGACCCTTGATATTATTTAGCATGGTTTATTGTACATAATTAGATTCTAATTTCTGGAGAGAGACACATTTATTTTCAGCACTGAATTGGTAATTCGAGTGAGGGTAGTTTTAAATCCAGCCTGAGTGTTATTCATGCTGTATACTAACATACTTTAGAGGTAATTGTTTCTACTGCTTTTTAGGACACAGCTTGATGAATAAAATAAATTTGGAAAAGGAGAGACACAAAATGCAGAAATATAGACCATTAAAAAGCTTATAAACCCACAACAAATACTTTAATTACATTGGATGAATATAAATCATGAATGCTGAGCAGCTGGATGCTATGAAAATGTAAATGCAAACTAATCAGTGGAAGTAGAATAAAGTTGGTGGCAATATAAATCAAAACACCCATTGGGGGAGGGGACATTCTTCAGGCAATTTTTACATTGCCAAACACTGGGACATTCCGGCATCTATAGAACACTGAAGATAATAGCAAGTTTTTGGATTGGACATCAACCTTAACATTGCTCCTTGGATTATTATTTCCATAATAAGCTTACTTGAAACATGCACCTGATTTAATTTTTATGAAGCCACTAAGCTACCCATGCTATTTTAATGATTTGGCTAGAGCTACAGTTTTAAGCATTTTTTTTTTCCTTTTGAGCTTTCCTTGTGGCATTCATAATCGTATGTGAGGTGAACAAAAGCAGGAATTAGGAGGTTCAGAATATCTTTTGACTAGCTCACCTATGTGCTCTCTTGTACACATGTTCTAAGAGAATAGGAAGCTGCCAATATTCTTGGTTATTCTGCATAGTAACATCCAATTATTCCAAAGTCATGTGCGAATTTGTCTCTTCTTAGCTTATTAATTTAAACCTTCACATTTCTACTACAAGTACAAGAATCTGTTTTCTCTACCTGTTTTATTACTACAACAGTATCAGATTTGTTCAGCCCTGGGTGATATATATCAAAAACTAGATTAGAAGCAAATTTCAAACCTGTAGATTTCTTCCCTAATGTGTTTAGAAAAACATGTCTTTCTCTACATTTTTACTTTAGTGATTCCCAAGCCTCAATGAGCATTAAGTTTCCCTAGGGAACTTTTAAAACTACTATTCTTAGTCCCCTTTCACTGAAGATTATATTTTAACAGGCTTGTAGTGGGTACTTTTTCTAAAATCTCCTGTGTGATTTTAAAAAAATAAAATGTATGTGTAAGTTTGTGTATGGGGATGTTCAAGCATATTTATATATGGAAGCCAGAGATCAACCTCAGGTTTCTTAGAGCTGACTCTTTGGTGTTTATTTTGTTGTTTGAAACTGGATATTTATTTGGAACCTGGTGCTAGCCAATTAGGTGAGGCTATCTGGCCAGCAAATCCAAGGGATCATCTTCAATCTGTAATTGTAAGCAGGGGTGTAAATTTAAACAGGGTGCATCCATCCACTTTTTTTTTTTTTTTTCAAGGCAGGGTTTCTCTGTATAGTCCTGGCTATCCTGGAATGCACTTTGTAGACCAGGCTGGCCTCGAACTCAGAAATCTGCCCACCTCCTCCTCCCGAGTACTGGAATTAAAGGCATGTGCCACCATGCCCAGCTTACCCACAGCTTTTTATATGGGCCTGGGAGTGAGACTCAGGACCTTGTGACTGCATGATAAGCACTTTGTCAACTGAGCTACCTCCCTAGAACCTTCTCTGTGATTGTTGTTGATGATGTTGTTGTTGTTATTGTTAATTGACTGAAACAGAGTCTGACAATAATATATATATAATAATATAATACCTAATCTGGCCTTGGGCTCCTGAGCTCATTCGTTCCTCCCTCTAAAGCTCCTAAGTGACTAGAATGCCTGTCATGTTCTGCCAAATCTGGTATCTAGCCTTTATTCTAATATGCACAAGAGTTGTCAGAACTGTGCTAGGTTTTTCATGGTCGAGTCTTTCTGTAGTGGTGAATGTTGCACCAGCCTAAGAGCTCTCTGGATTCTCTAAGGAAGTATAAACTCCAACTAATGTTGATATGCCTTGACTAGATCAATTGCTGGGCACTTCCAAACATACTTGTGGCTCTTCTGTATTCCTGCCTGGAATAACACCTTCTAGATCTAGATTTATATCTTTGCTGCCTTATTATCTTCTAGGCAGCCTCCGAGACTCCCTCCCCACTAAAATAGGGCCACATTTCCTCTCCACCTACATTTCTAGATGCTTTCTCTCCTGTAGCTCTTAAATCTGATCTTTCTCCTTCATGTTGATTGTCTTTTCCTTCCCCTTCCCTCCCTTCTGCCTCCCTCTCTCTCTCTCCCTCTCTCTCTTGCCCCTTCTTTGCCCTTACAACCTAAAAGTCTTGCCCAGTCTCCTTGCCCAGTCATTGGCTATATGACAATTGTTTATTATCAATGAAAGGCAGCTTCGGACAGGGCCCTTCAGGTCTGGAAGCGCTGCTTTTGGGAGCCAAAATAGGACAAATCCTTAGAACTAATTCCCAACACTTTTCTTGTGAGAAGTCCTTGTTTGTAGAACATTCTAGAAATAAGAAGCTTCATTTTTATTCTCATTTATCACAGGACTTTCTCTGTTGTTTCCAGAAAACAGAAATCTCTACCTCTTTCTAAGACCCAAGATTTGATTCTTTTTCTTTCTCTGCTCACGATTTTGGCAAGGCCAATTTAACTTTTCATTCTACTCAAACCATTACTAAGTCTTTTCTTTCTGCTTTGCTCTGCTTTTCAGTTGCTCTCACCTGGAACCTTGGGTGTTTAGGTTATCACAAATGCAATCAACACAAAACACCTGCATGCTCCTGCTGCCACAATGTTCTTATAGCCCTTTTAAGTTCCTTCATCAACACCAAAAGGATGCAAGATTTCCGGATGCCTTCCCCCCGTCTCTTCCCTTTTACAGTGGTACTGTCAGGAAGAGATTTTTTTTTCATAGCTAGATTAATGCCTATTAATTCCCTGAAATGTTTTAGTTTCCATAGGTATGTTGGACTGATCAATATGTCTATACTTACTATTATGTTTGTTTTATTTTTAAAATATCTGTTTCTTTATTATTGAATACAAGCCGAGGCTTTCTCCACAGTCTTAAATGAAAAAGAGATGATGGAGGAACTTTTTGATGTGTAGGGTGGAAAGCCAACATATTTATTTTGAATACAATGAAACACTGAGCACATTGAATATGTTCTATTTCTATCAAAGACCATAAAGTCATTGGTAAGGTAGTGGAAATAACCCCTTGAACTGACACTGAAACTGAAAAATTAACAGAGGAAGAGATCTTACAATTTTCATCAACTTTACAGTCTGACTCACAAAACTTAAGGAAACCAAAGAAACTCATCATGAACCTCTGGAGTAGAGTCCATCAGGAGTACTTGATAGAATTTTAGGCCTATAACCCTTGTTTCAATCTAACCTTTTCAAACTGTATGTCTATTAAAAACTGTTCTGATTACTGAAGTGTTTTATGAAAAGAATTGGGAAGGCTTTCATCAGTGAATGGTAAACAGTAATCAAGAAAGTTAGAGAATCAGCCTCATTCAAAGAGCTTCAAAATCCTGGTGGCCAACCATGGATTACATACAAGTATTAACATCTACCATGAATGATTCTTTTCTAGCAAAAGAAGAGCCACAGTCAGCTCATACACAAGCTAATCATTAAGACAACCAAGAAGGTCTGCTTATTTCCCTAATCCCCATTTCTTCCTGGTTGCAAGATCAAAAAAGATTTTTACTCAGATCAAACCATTAGAAGTTTGAATCACGTACCTGATAATATGAGGAAGTCCTAGGGAACCGATATTCCAGTGTCTTGGGATGTCTCTGTCTTGGCCTTTGTTTTTTGTATACATGATCCAAGGCACAGCATCAAAAGGACAAGAGAACAGAGGTTCTCTTAGGGCATTACTTCCATCAGGGAGAGTAAAATTTCTGTCAAAGACAGAACATGAATATTTCAGTTTTACAGGTGCAGAGACCCTACAGCATCCTATCATATTTATAGCACTTGTTGTGAGTTAACTACCAGAAAAGGCCATGGGTTTAAGTCGATTGGGAACTCAATGTAGCCTCAAGCTGTTCTCAGGGTGGGATTAGGCACACAAAGCATACCCTGTGTAGAGACACCTCGGTTAGAACAGTTAGCCAGAAGCAGAAACATAGATGTCACAAAGCAACATTAGTCCATTTATGGACTTTCCCCGAATTATGGGAATTTGATGGATTAGGTCTTTTGTCTTTGTTTTGACAGATATGTGCCTACATTCTGGGTTCCAAGGTCTGACTGATGCTTCTGTCATGGAGTCAGTTGCGGTAAAGTCTGAAAGCCTGTTACACAATGGAGTAAATGCTTCCATAGAGAATATGTGGGAGAGTGACCATGTGAGAATTTGGTCCACATTCTGAAGTTTGCTCATTTCTGATACACTGTAAAGGACTCTTTGGTTTATTACATTTCTCCATTTCATATTCAATAACTACACAGAAAGACACACCTAAGATCTCTAAATTTTTAAATTGTTTACTATCAGCAAACCCTGATATACTATCTGTATACAACTTGAAGCATACCATAGGAAAATATTCTCTATTACAGTGGGGTTTTAATTAGATTGCTGGAAACATATTTTACATCGTGTCTTTACCTCTGTTTAATTATCTTCCTTCATCATCCTATCCTTATAATTTTCAATTTCTCCAGAATTAGGTAATGGATGATAGAACAGGACCAAATCTTGCCCACTCTGCAGTACCATATGATCTCTTTGAGAACAATGGATTTTATTTTCTCATTTCTCTCTTCTCTCTCCTCTCTTCTCCTTTCTCTTTTCTCTTTACTCTCTTCTCTCTTCCCCTTTTGCTTCTATTTCTTTTTCTCCCTTCTTCTTCTTCCCCTCTTCTTTCTTTCCTTCCTTTCTGCTTTAATTCTTCCTTCCTTCCTTTCTTCCTTCCTTCCTCCTTTCCTTCCTTCTTCTCTCCCTCCTTCCCTCCCTCTTTCTTTCTTTCTTTCTTTCTTTCTTTCTTTCTTTCCTCCTTTTTTCTTCTTTCTTCCTTTCTTTTTCCTTTATAGTCTCAAGTATACAAGACTACTCTCAATCCACAATATGGCCAAAGCAAGAAGTTATTCTGATGCTCCTGTTTCTACCTCCTTAGTTGCGCTGAAATTAAAACTGTGTACCACCATTCCTGGATTATTCTATCCTGGTAGTGACTCAAGGTTGGGTTGATGCCCGATGAGAATTTTATCAGCTGAGCTACATTCCCAGTCTTCATGATTGATTTTGTATGGTAAGCTCTTTAAGGTCTATATATAGCATGAAAGGCAAATTCATACATGGAATGCATGTCTCCTGTGTTCAGGATATTTCTCTGCCTCATGTAAAGCAGAAGAGTCATTAATAAGAAGCAACCCCTAGGAAGTAGCAGGTTAAGTCATATTGGAAGAACAGTGTCAGATCATGTGGTTGCCAGGGTAGATATTTGACATCTTCAGTGGCTAAGTCATTCCTTGTTAGCGGTATTCTGTGCTATTTGGTTCATGGACACTCTTGATTATATAGCTAATTTGTCAATATTGTAGTGGCTGATAGCAGAAGCCGGCCGAGAGAATCTGATTGAGTCAGTATTCTGTCTTCCAGGCTGTTTAGTGCTCTTCCATAGGGGTTTAAAATCCTGTACAGTGGAAGAGTATCTCACTGTTAATAACCCACTTATCCAACTTTATGTTCTGGTCTTGTTGATCTGTTCATTTCAGAATTACACAGATGCAAGAGAAAATATAGCCAAACTGTTTTAATCACGATGATCGGCAGCTCCCACTGACAGGCCTAATGAATGCTTTAACATGTATCTATTCTCAGCTTTTCTTTGATGGTGGTCACAATGGCTTGTCATACTTGCCACTTCTGAATGAATCCTGGTCCCCCAATGAAAGAGAATCTGGTGATGCATAGGAGCTTGGTTATAGCTCCTATGTGATAGTCTTTTACCTTCTTCCTTTTTGCTTCCATTCACAGCATGGGAATTCATTTCTGAAGATATCAGATGGAGTAAAGGATGTCAAGGCTCATTAAAGGTGAAAAGGGGAGGAGCTGTGGTGCCCCGAGTCACTTTACAGAGTCTAATCAAGGTGAGGTGGTTGGCATGGGAGAGCAGCATGGCATCAGAGCATATCCCAGCAGAGTATCTTGTGAGAACCTCTGGGGAGATCTATCCTTGCCCGTCTGAAGCTAAGCAAGATAAGGAGAGCATTCAAGTATGGGATAATATGACAGTATGCTGTGAGTGCTCCTTCTGTGGAAAATCTTATTATCAAACATAGAATGTATTCATGTATATGCATGTGTTAACCTATTCCACTTCAGTGTTGCACTAACATTGCTCAAGTCATTTGTTCATCCATCAGGTACTTTGTCTGCTTCCCTTTAGGAGATGCTTTCGGTTCTGTCTCCTCTCTATACACCACTCCTCCTCCTCTCCATAAGCAATATTGCCAACAACTACCTATTTCCAATGGTTGTAAAGTGTATACATACCCATACATGCATCCCTGTATCTTAGGCAAATATTATTACTGAATATAAATGAAGGACAGGTACGTACATGAGTGCTAAGATTTAGTTTGCAATAATAGGTCCTAGTGTACTGGTACTAATATGGTGACTATAGCCGATGAAAATGGGCTATATATTTCCAAAAGCTAGAAGAAAGGATTTTGAATAGATTCATCTTGAAAGCATAAATATTTTAATAGATTTAAAATATCCTTTGAACATGAATTAATGTATATACATATCCTTGTACACATGTATATATTATACATATACATATACATAGAATATGTAAACAGAATATATGTTCACATTTATGAAAGCATCACAGGATGACTCATTATATATGGAAATTTCACTTTATTGTATCTATCAAGAATAATTTGAAATAAAAATAAGAACATAAATAACTATTAATCTATAGGCTTTTATTTATTTTTAAAGCAGAAGAGAACACTTTCCAACATCTGTATCAAAGATCTTGTTCTGATAAAAAGCTTTTAAGATTCTCACTGTCATCACTCTCACCTCTAGCTATTACTTTTATTCTTTTTTCTGTTCTGTTAGATGTTAATCATCTAGAAGTTAGGAATTGGGACTATGTCTTTCCCTGAGTCTTACTCTCAGTCAGCTCACCAGATTCCACTGACGTTACTTTGTATGCCTCTCTTGAGCCTGTTTTATTTTCCTCTTGCTCATTTCTATTTCTACACCTCAGTGCAGACTCTTTTCAATTTTTAGTAAGATTATTGCAAATGACGTCTTGGTCTGCAATCTTATTTCTTCCAATTCATTCTCCACACTGCTTCTAGTGATCCTTTGAACTGAAAATTTTATAATCATATTCCCCTGCTTTAAATTCTTCAAGAAGTTCCGATTGCCACAAAAAAAGTCTTGGTACTGTGTATATGACTCTCTGCTCTTACCCTGACTGCTGTTCTATGGCAATCTCCCACTCAGCTTCAATAACTTTCTACACCCTTGAATGTGAATGGGATGACTTGAAACAGGTTTCTACTGTGGTTTACCTGAGTTCTGCCAGGAGTTTTAAAGATAATTAATTGTTTCTATTTGTCTTCAAGGGAATTTGCCCTTGAAATAAACATGGAATAAATAGTGTGTTTATGTCTTGCGGTCAATGAGTTTCTGAAGTCATCAGAATTGTACTCTAGGTGAAGGAGATGAAAAATAGCAGACAGGCTGCATGCCTACCAAGCTCTCAAATTTAATTTCATGGATCTGAATCTACAGACAAGAAAGAAAAACCTTTCCAATCATTTTTATAACAAAAAATAGACAGATGCTTTTGAAATAAGGAATAGAGGATGGGGAGGAATGTGGATGTATGCTTAAAACATATCTCATTTCTCTTTAGGCCGTAGATGAATGTTGAAATCCAGAAAAATCCTCCTCCTCAGGGATATGCTCAGTCTTTCAGATTAATGGGAATAGTGAACATTACTAATAAAGCATCACATGTCCTACATGTCCAAGACAAGTAGGCAAATAGTGAAAATCTGAAATAACCTAATACTACTTGAAAACAGAATTACATTCTTGATCATGGCTAACATTTTTGTTCTAGTTTGAAAACCTTTGGAAATCAAATTAATTCATCTTTACATCTGTTTCACAGGACCATACAAGATATACCTTACTGAATGTCACTTGACCAGATCTGTTTATACAAAATCCATAGAGCCAGAGTGGACCTGAATAATAATATTCAGTATATACTCCTCATCTATTTGGGGTCAGCATTTAACTACTTTTGGTTACATTTTAAGAAAATTGTGTATTTTAAAGTAGTGGCCCATCTATACACATTAAAGTTTATGTGATAGGCTGTGCTTTTATTCCACTGTTATCTTCATAGGACATAGCACATAAAATCACCTGCATCTGATGGTTAACACATAGTAAATACTTGTTATTTTTATTTAACTGAGTCACACTGATCTATAGATGTGCAATATTTGGACTGTAAGCTACAAAGCTAATCTACCAGAACACTGATATTCCCATCTCTGCATGTGCACAGAAAACATTGTATATTTAATGTCTGCAATTTTTCTTTGTCTTCAACATTCACTGACCATGTCACCAAATAAAAGTATTCTCATAATAATAGTATTTCCATCTCATTGGTAACTTCAAAAACTTCATGGATGCAAAGAAAGAATAGGGCAGTGGTATTTGAAGGAGTTTACACAAAGAACATTTCTGTTCAAATAAGCTTCCAAATTACCTAGGTAAGACTACTGAAATAATGCATACATCTGAATAACTAACTGGTAATCCTGAAAACTGATGACCATGTGTAGAGGAGAATGTGTTGACTATTTTGTACCCACCCTTACATTCTCGGTACAGATTAGGTATGCTAAAAGACAGCCTTTTTCCACAGTAGCTTTTTTTATCCTTAATTATGCTGCTTCAACATACATTTTCACTGTCTTTGACTAGACAATGACAATCTAAGCACATTTCTACAAAGTGTGCAATTTCCATAGAAATTGAAAGTGCACTCATAAATTTAAAGTTCAGCTTCTTGCTGATCATCTGATACTGTATTTCCCACATGGACCTAAAGTACCACATTTGGGTGTGGAGCTGGGAGGGAGTACACCAAGAGTGAATGCCTCTCTGACCATTATAATATTCTGCTACTTTGAAAAAAATGAAAAAACTTTGAATTCCTTTTGTTCTTTTATTTAAATGCCTTCTTTGAAAATAATTTTTCTCTTTTCAAGTTTTATGCTCTGTACTTTAAAAGGCCATGAATAATTATTTAAGAGTAAATTAAAACATGACAGAATTTCTTAAAGAACATAGTTTATTAAGGTCGTGGCTTAAAAATAGTATTTCAGAGAACTTTTCCAATCACACACAATTCTCTAGAAAATTATCTAAGGGAAAGTAAAACACAAACTATTTATTTTAAAATCATTTTCTTGTAAACTCCCCCATGCTTCTCTTCCATAGCATGAAGACTTCTCACCAGAGGATGCTCAGGGCATTTCTATGTCTAAAATACAGAACTTGGAACTCTGATATATGTCAAAGGCAGTACCTGGCACTGCTTATAACATGAAACCTGAAGTGTCTTTGTGTTTTACAGAAAATCCATTGCTGCTTTCTCCATAAGAAATTATTTTTGGGATATCATTTGAGATGTAAATAGGCACTGCCGGGGAGAGAGCGGACTGGAGAGGGGACCCGCAGCTGGACCCGATCGTCCTGCGCCTCTCCTGCCCAGGAGGGGTGTT
>NC_034596.1:43325840-43399853 GCF_900095145.1 Mus pahari
ATGGGAATCTTTCGGGATAGCATTTGAAATGTAAATAAAGAAAATAATAATAATAATAAAAAAAAGAGATGTAAATAAAGAAAATATCTAATAAATAAAAGAAAGACTATCAAAAGAAAAAAGAAAAAAAAGAAATTATGCAAACACAGAATCAAATGTGCTTGTTTCCATTCATGAGTATATTTTCTGGAAGAGTTCTAAGAAGTGCACTCAATGATTCAGGAAGTCTTTACTAAGCATTTGTTCTATGCTGGCTACCACTTAAAGAAGGGGTAAGAGGCATGAGCACTCAATTAATTGAAGATAGTGATTTGGATGAAACAGATGACAAAAGGAATGCTTGCAGGTAGAGACATGTTATAAAATGCAATGCAATGCAATGCAAAAACATTGTGTTAAGGAATGCGGAGATTTCTTTTAAAAAGAAACATTGTATTTTATTTTCCACCATTTTCTCTGATAAGTATATTCTAATTAGATATTTTCTTTTTTTACATTTCAAATGTTATCCCCTTTCCTAATTTCCCCTCTGAAAACCTCCTAACGCCCTCTCTACCTCCCTATGCTCCCCAATCCACCAACTCCTGCTTCCTGGCCCTGGCATTCCCCTGTACTGGGGCATAGAACTTTCACAGGACTAAGGGCTTCTCTTCCTATTGATGACCAGCTAGGCCGTCCTCTGCTACATATGCAGCTAGAGCCATGAGTCCCACCATGTGTTTTCTTGGGTTGGTGGTTTAGTCCGAGGGAGCTCTGGGAGGTACTGGTTAGTTCATATTGTTGTTCCTCCTCTGGGGCTGCAAACCCCTTCAGCTCCTTGGGTACTTTCTCTAGTTCCTTCAACATATGCTTAATGAGTTAAATACAAAAATTACTTCCTTTACACAATAGTTGCCATTTTTTCAGGACTTGGATGAACAGCAAACCCTCTCTACATGATGTCAGCTGTGGTGCCTTCCGTCTTACAGACTCCTGTTTGTCTTTGACTATTGGTGCTTCATCTGCACAGGAGTCCTTTGTAGAACAGTCTTGACTATTTCACTGTGGCTGATGACTCTCTGAGTACTTGTTCCAAAGAACACCATGAGGAGGATGGCAGCCTCTGACTACAGTCCTGAAGCCTATGAAAGGAGTTTACTGACCTGTTGATGAGAGGAATGGCAGATAATTTAGCTCAGCCTATGACAAAGAGTATAAGAAAGAAATTGGTGATCACAGAAAGAAGTAGTCAGAGAGGAACTCATCGATGAGTTGGTCTTTAGGCCAAGATCTAACAGATATAAGGAACCCAAGATTAAAGCTTCACTATAATTCTTTCAGTAAGCACTGAATACTTTATCTTACAAAGTACTTTAAAAGGGTTTAAGTATATATGCATAAATAATGTATAATAATTATTTGGTATCTTTGCATTCAACTGACAGGGCATTTTATGTAAAAGAATAATGAGACAGTATAGTAAATTTTTTTAAGACAACAGTATATAGATGTGTGGTTACACAGGAAAAGATTATAAAAATGTGCTTGCAGAAATCAGATATGACTTGTCTGCAAGTCATGTTTAAATTCAATTTAAATGGATGAATCTATTAGATGGAAAATGAAGGGAGAAAGAGAACAACTGTGGAGATGCTAGGGAGGGGATGCGTATTTTAGAGAATATAAATATGTATGGGAAAATAGTACCTCTCAGTATATTAAAGTGACCAATAGGTACTTTTCGGGACAAGGCCTGAGTTGAATCTAAAATATAGAGAGGTTTGGGCTGGACGATGACTAAGCTTTAGTATATAGAGTAAAGTGTTCTGCTGAGAGTTAGGGTTTGATCCAGGTTAATGAAAATCCACAGGAACCTCAGCTCTAGTAATATTCTTCCACTAGAGTCAATATAGCATGGATAATTGTGTTGAAGTATTTAAAATGCCCAATTTTCCTTTTATATTACATCATTGTCTCAGTTTAAACTAGAGTTTCTGGAACAAAGATGAATGAGTTAAAATTCTGGTACCACTACTTTTTTGCTGTGAGATAGTTTATTTTTCTATGTTTCAATTTTCTCCCCTGAAAGCTTAAAAATAATCACAGTCTGTTTCTTCATTGACTTATGGAACATTTAGGAAATCATTATTTCTACAGAATCTGCATAGGAGGTATTTGTCCTCCATGTTATCATAATGGTGCAATGCTCTATTCCCTTTGTAGACTTGTGACATGCCCACATCTGCCCTCTGAGTTCTGCACAGCTACTGGGCCCATACTGCCAACAGGGGCCCCTGCTCCTAAGCCTTCCTGAATTCAGATTATTTATTTATTCATTTATTTATTTATTTATTTAATATTTTATTTATGAGTGCTCTATCTGCATGTATAACAACGTTCCAGAAGAGGTCCCCGCTCCCAAGCCTTCCTGAATTCAGATTATTTTATTTATTTATTTATTTATTTATTTATTTATTTATTTATTTATGCTCTATCTGCATGTATAACTACGTTCCAGAAGAGGGCATAAGATCCTATTATAAATGGTTGTGAGTCACCACATGGTTGCTGAGAATTGAACTCAGTCAGAAAGAACAGTCAGTGCTGATAACTGCTGAGCTATCTCTCCAGCCCCAGATTTTTCATTGTAAAGTATAGACTATAAATATAAATTAGACTATGAATCTTATCTCTACCACATTGTACATAAACAATGGTAATTCTTTTACCTTTTAGAAAAACCTTCTGAGTAAATTACAATCTTCTAAACCCAAGTCAATTTAAACACTGCTGGTAAAACAGTCAAGGAAATAGACCCTTGACGTCTTTGTTTCTCATTGCTTATCCTGTTTTCTGAATATTTTTCTCCCCCTCAAGTTTAATTCCACCTTTCCTCTTCTCCATAGCTTCCCAGCCTCCTGCATGCTACCTCACAATATATGCATTTACCTTCTCATATCTAATTAAGGAACATCTATTTATTAATATATTCATTTGAAAAATCCACTCAGGTCTTGTACAGGTTTCCATTATTTTACTTACTCTTCTCTCATATATTACATCCTGACTACAATTTCCCCTTCTTCCACTCATCCCACTCCCTTCTCACCACCTCTCCTCTCCCACAGTTCCATTCTTCTGTGTCCCTTCAGAAAAGAACACGATTTCCAAGGTATATCAACTGAACATGGTATAACAAGTTATTAATTGAAATTAATCTAACTTGAATTGATGTTATTTTGTCTTAGCTGCTAGTGCTTTGAAACATACTGTAGTTGAAGGTTTCTATATAATATGCATATGTGCATATAAAAAGGCTTTAAATAAAGTTATCCCATAATAGACGAATGTGTTTCTCAAGCACTATAGGCTATCAATTAAGAAGTTTAGTATCTGTGTGTTTCTGCGTCACGCCACTTGTGTGTATCTGCGTGGGCAGAAAACACCTTGGACTGGGTTCGTACTGAAGGGCTAAACATCCTAAGATCAGAATGAGCTTCAAGGAAAAAATGAATGACCTGGCAGTTTGCGCCGATCAGAGCATTATTTATTAATCGGACCAGGGAGAACCCTTAGGCCTTCCCCGAGTCCCTCTGTGTCTCTCTATATCGCTCTATGTCGAGGTGGTCTGATCACGAGCGGAGCTGTGTCTGGAAGGCAGGTCCGAATGAGTGGGCGGTGACGACGTCAGACAGTGGGCGGCGACAGTGGGCGGTGATGACGACGATGCTGAGGACGTAGGGTGGTCTGACAACGCTGCCTTCTGGGAGATCTGGATAGCAACTCTGGTATGCCTGTGTGCCTGTGGAGGGGGAGTGGTTAGTGGAGGTGGGAGACCCCCAACAAGTATCAGCCAGGCATGGTGGCACACGCCTTTAATCCCAGCATTCTGGAGGCAGTGGAAGGCAGATTTCTGAGTTCGAGGCCAGCTTGGTCTACAAAGTGAGTTCCAGGACATCCAGGGCTGTACAGAGAAACCCTGTCTCAAAAAACAAAAACAAACGAACAAACAAAAAATGTTTAGTATCTGATATGGGTTGTCTTTTCAAGGCTTTGGTTAGTAGGGTCCCATAGATTTTCTCCAAAACAGACTACAAGTTATTGCTGTTGCTATTGACTACCCTCTAGAACTTGATGGTAACACTCTCTTGCTGAAGATATCATGAACTTAAATCAGAAAATGCCACATTTCTTATGAAAGAAAATTAACACATTTAAAGGTAAAAGTATTAAAAATATATTTCAAGCAAACCATTCTAAACAAATTGTGGTCACTGTGTGGAACATATGGCTAAGTTCATAGTAATTATTCATGACCAGAATAGAGGGTAAAAGGATATGCAATCTTTCCTTCAAATACCCTGTTATACTCATGTTAATTGGGTGACACATTTACTGTAGGCAATGATGCTGGGCCCTGGCATGCATCAACTTCCTTACTGAGGTCAATGGCTTTTGTTGATTCTTAGTGCTGGCATATGAGCACATGGATGCAGTTTCTCAGACTGCAATAGTGCAGTGCTTCCTGACCTATGCAGTATCTAGTTAGCATGGTTATCTAGGAGCAGCTGCTTTTTATTTTTCCTACATCAAAATAAAGAGCAACCAACAGACAATGCTGCTCAGGGAAAAGATAGCAAAAGCCAGTGCCATTGGTATGTAAACTCAAAACCACTATTTCAATCTCACTCTTGTAAATTACAAGCTCTATATGGTGTTACCATTGTTATTTAGCACTTATCAAGTACCAACTGTGAAACGGGGCTCTGAATAGAATATTAAGAATGGACTCTTGTTTCCTAGGAGATCTGCAACTTAAATAAGACAATCAACAAATGAGGAAGGATACAGGTTCACACTGATAAAAGACCATAGTGACTGATTTCTCCCACATTTATGAGCTCATTGTTCAGAGGACTTGATTGGCCTTCCATTTTCCCTTACATACTCTGGTATGTACAGGCACTCCAGCACCAGTGATGTGCACACACATGAGCTGTACAGAATAAACGCTTCAGATGAAAGAGAACTGATTACTCAGTGCTGTGTGATTTTAAAACTGGCATTGAACTTGGGGGAAATACATTGTATATTGGAATATGTAAGGATCTAACAAAAAAAAGAAAAAAAAAAACCAAAAATCCCTAATTCTAAGCAAATCCAGATCTTTTTTCCTTAATAATGCTACAACACTCAAATTTATTGACAAGTGTTCAGACAGACACTAATTATAAGAGTATGGGAGTTTAATAGTCTTGTGAAGATTTAAAATCAGCGTACCCATTGTTAATTATTAGTAATATTGGAGATCTGTAAATTTCTTTTTCAGTTAATTCTGCCTTTATATTTGACTTGCTCATTTGCATTTGAGGTATATATTCAAGCAGAAATGGTATAACTACTTATTGCAAAGCCCACAGATTTATCACATTTTTATATAAAAAAATAATACCCTATATGCTCATTGCCAAAGGTCGCAAATACAGATTTTTAAAACATAGAAGTCAGCAGAATTATAAAAATCTTATTTCAAAAGCAATTTTTTCAAAACAGCCCCCTCTCAGGGATCATGAGTTTGGCAAGCTGTTCTCTAGACTTTATAGTCATTTGGCAGTGAGTGTCCCAAGCAAATGTGAAAAGCAGCCCAATCGGTAAATACAAATGTAAGATTAGAAATAGTAATGATGGTTTAAATATGAATATTTAATACTTACCTGGAATGAGGAAACTAGGCCACAGCCTTTCTGTTTATGTCTAAGAGCAAGGTATTTCCCAGAGCTTTTCTATAAATTCTTGATAGGATTCATGATGATGAAGAGGTGGGAACCTGCAAGTTGTGCTGAATGAGTTTGACATCAGTGTAGGGGCTTTTTCAGAAACACAGGAACATATTAAATTTAAAGTACCCCCAAAGATGTAGGCTTCCTATGAAATGTTAAACTATGATCAAGGATTTCATTTACCTACCTCAAGAATGCATATCTTACTTTAAAGCTCTAATTGAGGACTGGAGTGTCGACATACTTTCAGTTCTGTCCCTATAAATCACTTCTTTGGCCATGCTGTGGCTTCTTTTACTGACTTGAGGTATAATTCTATGGAATCATTTCTATATCAAAACTGCTTTGTGATTTAGTACAAGAGCCTAATGTTCTCTACTTTCTGCTTGTTTACACCAACTTCATTTCTCATGGAGCCCATCAAGGCTGTTTTTCTGCTAACTCTGATCTATTCTTGTGTAAAAATTAATCATTTTTTCTATCGATCCACCATCATAAAATTTGAATGCACATACACTCCTCTCAATCTTAAGTATTCCTCAGAGTTCTGTGTTCACCTCCAACCCTTTTCAGCCTGGCTTCGTGAGAAGGTGTTCGATGTACTGCAGTTTCTTGTTTGTTTGCTTATTTTTTTTTTTCTGTCTTCATTTTGCATCTCAACTTCAGTCCCACCCACCCCCCTTCCGGCCCCTCCCCTGACCTCCTGTCTTTTCCTTCCTCGACATCCACTCCTCCTCTATCACTTTTCAGGAAAGTGCAGACCTCTGATACCAGCCATGGCATATCAAGTTGTAGTAAGACTGGGTACCTCCTCCTATATTAATGCTAAACATAGCAACCCTGTAGGGGGAAGGAGTCCCAAAGGCAGGCAACAGAGTCAGAGAGAGACAGTTCCTGTTCCCACTAGTAGGAGTCCCACAAGAAGACCAAACTACACAACTATAACATATGTGCAGAGGGCCTACATCAGGCCCATGCAGGTTCCCTGGTTGGTGGTTCAGTCTCTGTGCATTCCTAGTGATCCAGGTTAATTCTGTGGGCTTTCTTGTGGTGTCCTTGACCTGTCTGGTCCCTAAATTCCTTCCTCTTCCAAGGGGAGCTCTGCCTAAAGTTTGTCTGTGTGTCTCTGTCTGTTTCCATCAGTAGTTGGGTGAAGACTCTCTAATGACAATAGAGCTAGATGCCAATCTATGAATATAGAGCAGAATATCATTAGGAATCATTTCATTGGCTTTAATTTCTTTTTGCCATTAATGTCTGGTTCTTTTGCGGATTTCTGGGTTATCTAGCCTCTTCTTCCTGTGGGCAGTGTAACTCTCTTGGGTGGACTCATTCTCATGGCACGTGTCACAAGATGGATCAGTCATTGATTGGCCACTCCCACAATTTTTGCACCACCTTTACCCCAGCATGTCTTGTAGGCAAGACAACCAGTAGGTGGAAAGGTTTTGTGGCTCAGTTGGTGTCTCAATCCCTTCCCTGGATACCTTGCCTGGATATAGAAAATCGCCGGTTCAGCTCCATATCCCTCATTGCTAGGAGTCCTAGGTAGGGCCACATTTATTGATTCCTGGGAGTTTCCATTGCTCCAGGCCTCTATCTAGCTGATCCCAGAGAGGATCCCACCCAAGATTCCAGTAGTCCCTCACAAGACTCCCTCCCTCCATCCTCCCCCTAAAATAAATCTGCTTACCCAAACTGGCTGCCCTCTTACTATCAAGGTAAGAGACAGAATTGCAAAGGTTTCAGACTCATCATGTTGGCAGCTCTTTAGGTGTTATTGTTGTGTTTTACATACCAGTCAACAGCTACTGATAAAAGGAGGTATGAGTCTGTACAACAAGGTGCTTTGAGCTTGTTGTCCTGGCTTGCTTTTAGATAGGTGTTCCACTCTAAATAGCCGGATTCTGGTCACCAGACCCGGCTTTGGACCTGCACTTATCTTTTCCTCTTCTGTGTTTTCATTGGTCATAGTCATAACTGCACAGCCATGCATTTGCTATGCCTTCAACTGTCTCAAAAATTTCTTGAAGCTTACATTGACTTATTTTTAAAAAATACAGTTCTGTGAGATTTTAATACAATGTTTTTTGATAATGTTAATCTTTTTTCCCAAGATCTTCCATACTGAACTCTCCTTCCTTACACGCTCAACTTTCATTTTTTCATATTCACTAAATCCAATTTGTGATGTTCATATTTTTTTGAGTGTGTAGGTTTACGTTAGAGGATATTGGCTCCTCAAGTGGTTAGACTCTAAATAACTGACTTTTTCTCTTGGTGACTATCAAACAACAATAGCACCTGGCCTAGTGATATGTGCCTACCTTCACTCTTCATAATGGGATTGGTACTGGCATGGGCTTGAGCAGGTCTTGTGCTTGCAGTCAGAACTATCACATGTGCAGCTGTCCTGCTGTGTCCAAAAGATACTCTTCTTGTAGTTACTCACCACCTCTGGCTCTTAAACTGTCTGTGTCCCTTCTTCCTCAATGATCCTTGTATCTCGAAAAAGAAGGGTTTGATCTAGATGTCCTTCATAGGACTGAGCATTCCAGAGGCCCTTATCCTCTGTACATTGAACAGTAATGGTTGTATTGATCACAATATACTTTTAATCTATCTTTTCTGATTATAGAGAAATACATTACTCTATGAGTATATCTCATATACAAAGAAGTAAACAGTTATGTTATAACCTGACTCTAGGTTTCTGTCTTGAATTCCTGCCCTTACTTCCTTCAGGATGGACTACAAGCTATAAAATTAAGTAAATTCCTTTCTCCACAAGTTGCTCTTCATCTGAGTGCTTTATTACAGCAGTACAAACCTACCTAAGACAGACAATAAGGTGCTATTGCTGAGGACAATATTTGAATTGGGCTAATATTTGAATCATAGAACATGGAAATATCAAAGTATACCAATCTTAAGGTTTCATTTATTTATGGATTTTGCTATCACATTCTAAATAAACTACTGTTGAAAAATTACTGAAATTCTCAATGAAATATATTTATGTCAAGACATTCATGCTTTGAGTCATGACTTTTAACTCATGTTGAAGACTATTCAGTAGAATCACGTCAATATTTGCATAATTGAATCTTCACTGTTTTCCTCTTGTTTATGTACTGTAGAACTTTCATATTTTTGTAATATGTAAAGTGATGTCAATATTATAGAAAGTTTCAGTTACAGTAACTTTTCCTAAAAGTCATTTTTCCTAAGTGAATAAGTTATTAGTATGATATTGCATCATACTAGTCTTATAATAGCACAAAAATCCATTCTTTTTATGTAAAACATATATGACCATGATTACCAATATCAAGGATTTATGGAAGCATTACATTTTTAATATTTGAGGACACTAAAATATCCCTTTGTCATAATCATATATAACCGCTGATCACAAAATTGAAAACATAGCAAGATATAGAAATTTTTCTGGTCAATAATATATCCTACAATTCATCTTGACTAGAGTCACATAATAAAGTATAGGGGTTTAAAACTGATAATGCATGAACTAGTAAAAACTAATTGCTCTAAATATTTTAAAAATAATAACTATATTTTAGACAGTAGTTTCACATTTATTTTTCATCTTTAGAATTTTATAGGTATAGGTTATTTACTTATATTTCAATTTTTCCCATTCATTCTCCTGGCTCTCTAGGATTCTCTCCTGTTTTTCCCCATTCCTGCCCCTGCCCACTTCCCCCCCCCTCCACTTCCTATCTTTTGCCCTGGTCTCTCTCTTCCTTTGCCTCCCATAATTATTTTGTTTACTGTTGTAAGTGGAATTGAAGCATCCTCACTTTGGCCTTCCTTCTTGTTAAACTTCTTATGGTGTGGGAGGTATATCATGGGTATTCTGTAGTTTTGGATAATATTCACTTATCAGTGAGTACATACCATGCTTGTACTTTTGGGTCTGGGATAATTCACTCAGGATGATATTTTTTAGTTACATCCATTTGCCTGCAAAATTCATGATTTAATTACTATGCATGTCCTTTTATGTCTGGGTTATCTCACTCAGGTTAATCAACGGAATAGAATAGAGAACCCAGTGCTCCATCCAATGGATGGCTGTGAGCACCCTCTTCTGTATTTGTCAGACACAGGCAGAGTCTCTCAGGAGACAGCTATATCAAAATCCTGTCAGCAAGCTCTTGTTGGCACTTACAATAGTGTTTGGGTTTGGTGGTTATAGGTTATATATATGGGACGTCCCCAATGAAGGAGCTAGAAAAAAGACCTAAGGAGCTGAAGGGGTTTGCAGCCCCATAGGAGGAACAGCAATGTGAACTAATGTGTACCCCTAAAGCTCCCTGGGACTAAACCACCAACCAAAGAAACCACATGGTGGGATTCATGTCTCTAACTGCATATGTAGCAGAGGATGGCCTAGTTGGTCATCAATGGGAGGAGAGGCTCTTGGTCCTGTGAAGGTTCTATGCTCTAGTATAGGGGAATGCCAGGGCCAGGAGGCAGTAGTTGGTCAGTTGATGAGAGGGGAGAGGGGAGAAGGCATAGGGGGTTTTCAGAGGGGAAACTAGGAAAGGGGATAACATTTGAAATGTAAATAAAGAAAATATCAAATGTTTTAAAAACGATAAAAAGAATAGAGAACCCAGAAATGAACTCACACACCTATGGACATTTGATCTTTCACAAAGAAGCCAATGCCATACACTGGAAAAAAGAAATCATCTTTAATAAACAGTGCTGATCCATATTCATTATCTTGCACAAAGCTCAGGAGTAAGTGGATCAAGGACCTCAACATAAAACAAAATACGCAGGAATCTAATAGAAGAGAAAGTGGGAAGGATCCTCAAATGCATTGGCACAGAATTGCCTGAACAGAGCACCAATGACTCAGGCTCAAGATCATCAACTGATAAATGGTACCTTATGAAACTGAAAAGCTTCTGTAAAACAAATGACATAGTCAATAGGAAAAAATGGTAACCTATAGATTTGGAAATGATCTTCATTAACCTTACATTCAATAGAGGGCTAATATCCAAAATGTATTTAAAAATCAACTCAAAAAAGACAAATAACCTATATTTAAAAATGGAATACAGAGCTAAACAGAGAATTCTCAACAGAGCAGCCTTGAATGGCCAAGAAGCACTTAAAGAAATGTTCAAAGTCCTTGGTCATCAGGGAAATTCAAAATAAAATGATACTGAGATTCTACCCTACTCCAGTCAGAATGGCTAAGATCAAAAACTCAAGTGACAGCAGATGCTGGTTAGGAAGTGTAATAAGCAGAACACTTCTCCATTACTGGTGGAATTACAAACTGGTACAACCACTTGGAAATCAGTCTGGTGTGTCCTCAGAAAATTAGAAATAGCTCCACCTGAAGACCCAACTATCCCTCTCCTGAGCATATATACAAACAATGTTCCACTGTACCACAAAGACATGTGCTCTCCTATGCTTATAGCAGTCTTATTCATAATAGCCAGAAACGGAAAGCAACTTTGATGTCCCTCAGCCAAGGAATGAATGCAGAAAATGTGGTTCATTTACACAATGGAATACTACTCAGCTATTAAAACCTATCGTCTGCTATGTATACCTGTACTGGTGACAGGAGAATGGTGCAGATATAGATACTGAGACATTGCCACTCACACTTACAAAGATTATTAATATATTCTTTTCTTGTAAAAACATCGATCTCAAAGACCAAGATTTCCCCCATGGAATGGTTACCACTAGCAACTGCATCCTGTTGCTAGGCAAGTTCAGGTCAGATCTGAGAGTATATATGCAATTGTCAGTTGCAAGAGGCATGGGAGGAATCATAAACAGCTCCCCATGACCTGTGTAGCACATTGTGGTAGCCATTGGTTTATGTCAGCTCAGGAGAAAGGGACAATCTTGTTAGAGGACCTTACTTGATTACACTCATCCACACTTTCAAATGCTAGCAGGCTTTGATCAAAAAAAAGCTGTTTTTTTCTTTTTTCTTTTTTCTTTTTTCTTTTTTCTTTTTTCTTTTTTCTTTTTCTTTTCTTTTCTTTTTTTTTTTTTGCACAGATGCTTTTCTTGATTGAAACAAACCTTGATGTTGAATATAAAGCAGTAAGAAGACCCCATTTTCTTACACCATATAGCTATGATATGTTTTTATAAATCTGGAAAATGTTGAGAATATAGTTAGAAAAAGAGTAAAAGGAAAAAACTTTAGAATACTGTAGCTCTTTGAGACAAATTGTGATGCAGATGATCTGTAAGAATTTACTTGATGGAAGATAATATTTTAATTGCAGTGTGAAAGCTGAGTGTAATACTGCATATAACACTTTTGATCTGTCTAAATGTTACTAATGGGGGCATGAAAGCCTGAGTCAGAGAAATTTTTCATTTTGCTAACAACACTTCTCCTTTATGCAACCTAGAAAGCAGAGGATGAAATGTTTAGAATATAAGAAATGTTTTCACATTTTTGTGGTTTTGTATATATTGAATATTTTACTTGTCTAGCAAATTCTATTAATTCTTTAAAATATAGTTAAGTTTAATAAGATATAACTTAAAGCAAACCTGTTCACATTTATGAAAATACTCCTCTGTCCCAGCTAATCATTTCTTTTTATATCTTTACATGTATTTTACTTCGAATGTAATGCAACCATAATCTAAAATCTCTTCAACATTTGGCAATTTTTCTAATTTTTAATATGTTGACATATGAATCATGTACTAGAAACACATTTTATCATTTCATCTTTTTGTCACCAATGTTTCAATTATAACTGGGAATGTAGCTGTTTTTATCTCCTCAAAACTAATATAGAATTGTAGATGTGTTAATGAATAGATAAGTAATGTAATAATTTCACAAGTTTTAGTATCTGTGATGTATACCATCTCTAATTATTCCAACAACTTTATTTATTTGCCTGTTGCAGTAATAATGATTAGAGAGATGGAACTCAGTTATTTCCTATTGTACAAATATTCAATGACTTTTAGAGCACCTTCAGTGTTAGCCAGTACCTTGAGTGATTTGGGTAGAATTTACTACTACTAAATACAGGAACAGAAATGTGAGTCTTCAACACTCTTGTAGTTCTAATTGAAAACAACTTAAAATTTCAATTATGGGGTATTTATTGCTTAATTTTTGTATGTGAAGAAAGTAGAATATTTTGCAACCATTCAAAAAGATTTTTATTTTGAAGATGATACACAAAATAGGATATATTAACCAGAAATACTTCTTGAAAGTATAATAAATACTTTCCTACATATCCTCTAATCAATATTTACTATATTACTTTTAACAACTTACATACCTTTTAAGTAAGGTATCTATTTTTATGTATAACATACAAAATTATGAAAATATTACTTTGGATAAATACAAACACAGATGTATATGCACATTCATACAAACACACACACACACACACACACACACACACACACACACACACACACAAAAAAAAAAAACTTGACTCATGCTTTGGAGGTTTTCCTTTACCATTATGACTTTTTCAGCGGATACTTTCATTGCTTTTGGCCAGTGAAATCAGTATGAAAATATTTTGAACTCAGTCTGTGGACAACTGAAAACACCATGTCTAATGAATGCAGTTTTTCTTCTCAGATCCTGGAACATGGCTAGACACAGAATAGAATTGCATTTAATATTTCTTAATAATACTTAAACAAGTGAGTAATAAGACAGCTGGAATTTAAAGACACTTAATAAAATTTCAACACCAGTTTTATTAGGTTGCCACAGTATAATGACAAGAGAGTGAATGTGTAATACAGAACATTTTATTGCATTCTATCGTTTTAATGAAATCTGATCCCTAGGACTTTGTTTTTGTACTGGATGCCTTTCCTGCTAGATGATGTTAATTTTTCATTTTGTACTAATAACAATAAACCACACCTCCTAGGTAATGGCAGCTGATAGTGTTATATAATTACTTAGAGTTGACATATTTATACAAAATTACTATGGCATTGTAATCTCTGTTTTAAATGTTATGTGTGTGTTACAAGTACTTAATGATAGTGTCCAGAGTAATATGAGAGGTACATTTTGACATATATGATGAAAATTTAGGTAAACATGAAACTTAGTAACAAAGAAAATGTTTGCAAGGTAGGGGTTCTCTACAATTTGTTGTACTTCATTACATTGATAGTCCTTGGCTCTTCTTGGATTCTAAACTTACCTCTGTATTTCTAGGAAGAATAAACATGTCTCAACAGAAAGCCTCACAATATAATGAAACCAGTTTCAATGTAACACATCCTTAAAGATCTCTTTCTACTCCACTAGCTTGTCTTAATTGATATCAATGACATTTTCTCAGGATTTGCAAAGACTCGGGTTATACAGAGGAACAACAACTATCATCACAGTAGCCTGGGCTAATATTCTTCCTTGCAGTGTCTATATGTCAGGCTAATTACTTCACATTAGATTCACAAAATTTGCTGTATTGCTCTTCTTCTTCTTCTTCTTCTTCTTCTTCATGAAACAAAGACGTTTGCCCCATAATATCATAAAACTTAGGTCTCAAGTGAGAATCAGCCTGAGTCTTCCCTAGGGGCTGTACCCTAGGCATGTACTTCTTACAGGAAAATGCATTAGCTTGTCCATCTCATTTTTATACTAGAACATATTATTCTGAACTCCCAAATGGGATCAATTTGTTTAGAAGGAGACGAAACTGTTGGTAATTCTCTGGTGCAGCTTCTAGAGAAGGCTGGAATAGCAACATTCTATAAGTTGAAACTAGAGGCTCAGTGCAAACTTGTCTTTTCTCCTGTCTGGAGATTTGACCTTGAGTGAATGTCCAAGCTCGTGTTGCTGTCAGTTCACTTTCTGCTAAAATAAATGGATTACAGTGAGTAATCTGAAGGTCTTTTTCCAGCTGTAGTTTTTTTTTTTTTTAAATGCTTTATTTAGTTTAGAAATAGAGGTCTGTCTGGTGGCTTATATTTGACCTGGTGCCTTAAGCCTTTTTGTCTTGCAGCCAATTCTCTATAAAGTTAAATGTTCATTCTCACATATGCCATGGTTGATTAGAAATGACTGTCAGGAAATGTGCAGAATCCTATATTTAACATCTCAGAATGGGATACTAGTTTGATATAAATAGCAAGTTGTTATCTGAGTAGATTACAATGGATTTACTATCAAGCAAATTAAATCACTGGGGACAGATGTGTTTTTAGAATTGTCTGAGACAATCAATCTGTGAGTAGAAAAATTTTGGAACCTGCCAAGCTGTCCTGTATAATTCAAAGATACGTCACCCCAGAACTTCCTTTATTATGGTCAAGAGAGAGTATTAACAGGAAAGGATTGATCAGAAAAGGCCAAGTACACACTAATATGAACTGTACACTGGAGGCTTCCTAGAGAATGTGAAACATTTAAGAGAATGAACAAAGGCAGGCAGAACAGTTACACAGAAGTGACATTGAAAAACACAATACATAGGAAGGAGATGAAGGAGAAGGAAATTGATTTGAAAATACTGGCTCTCTAATAATATGTTTGAATCTTACAGAAAGGATAAAGTAGAGGATGTTAATAACCAAATTCGTGAGAAGAAATCTTGTCTGATCATGTTGGAGTGGAAGAAGAATAGTGATGGAGAGATGAGTGGTCATGAATCCAAGGTAGTACACAACATGAGTAGGAGGAATTAGGACCATGAAACTCAAAAAGCATTGGACGCAAAGGATGCTTATGTTTTTAAAATAATTTCCTAATGGAATTTGAATAAACATTGCCACTAGAAGTATCTGTGTCTTTATATTTAAAACATAGCCCACCTTGTCTAACTAGAGCATTGCTTTCCCAAGGAAAAAATATTGGTTACTGATCTAGGCCTCCTGACAGTGAACTTGGTAGACTAAAGTTAACAGTCCTAAGGATTTTAGTCTAAAATGTAATTTATTCCTTATTATTGCTTATTTTGGCAATAATATGTGTAATTCCTTCCTTAAAACATTATAAATCTATTATTTTATATTTCTGGAAGTCTGAAGGTCCCCAAAAAGATATCAGCAGGACTAAAGCTCTTTTTCAGGATCTTAGGAGAGACTCCACCTTTTTTTGTTTTCAAACTATTGGATCTCCTCCATTGCATGGACTGAGGCCTTTTTATTCACCTTCAAAGAGCAACCTGTGATTCAGATCTCTTCTTCTAGGGCTACTATTGGGCCCACTAAATTCATGATAATATTATTTCAAAATCTGTAACTGAGTCAACCATAAAATGTCTCCTATGTGAAGAATACTATCACATGTTTAAGGCATCATGACATGGATATCTTCCGAGGCCTCTGATCTTTTAACACATGAGCATTTTGAACTCTATTTGCAACCATACAACCATGCTACTGTTGAGGGAAGACAGCCAAAGACAGTAAAGAAAGCACTAGAGAGATGATCATAGAAAATCTGTATTTTGATATTCATTTCATTGAAAATAGAGTGTTTTTTCTCACATAATATAAATTGACTACAGCCTCCTCTCCTCTGCTCCTCCCACTTACTATCTCCTTCCATCCAGATCCACTCCACTTCTATCTCTCATTAGAAAACAAACAGGATTCTAAGGGATGAGTGGGGAGCCAGGGAGAGACCTGGGGGGGGGGGAGTGGATGATGGGGCAGTGGCTTTGGGTGGGTAGTTGGGAGAGGAAAGGGAGAGGGAAACCTGATCTGTTATTGGGTGAGGGAAAAGGATTGAAGCCTTGAGGGCTAGCAGAAATAATGGAAACAGATAACCTTGGGAGATAGGAGGTTGGGGGGGGAACCTCCAGAATTCCCGAGAGACCTGGGACTCTCAGGGCACGAAGGGAGAGACCTTAGATGAAATGCCTGACAGTAGGGAGAGGGAACTTACAGAGTCCACGTCCAGTAGGAAGACGGGGCATAAAGTGAGGGGTGGGGGAGGCATCCCACAGTCACAACTCTGACCCATAATTGTTCCTGTCTGAAAGAATTACAGGGATGGAAATGGAAAGGAGCCTGAGGAAAAGAAGGTCTAGCTATAGGTCCAAAGTGGATCCGGCTCAAGGGTATGTCCCAAGGTCTGACACTATTTACTATGGCTTTGGAGAACTCACAAAAATGAATCTATCATGACTGCCCTCCAAAAGACCCAACATGCAGCTGAAAGAGTCAGATGCAGATATTTGCACCCAACCAATGGACAGAAGCAGCTGACCCCTGTTGTTGAATTATGGAAGGCTGAAAGAAGCCGAGTAGAAGGGCAATCCTGTAGGAGGACCGGCAGTCTCAATTAATCTGGACCGCTGAGATCTCTCAAACACTGGACCACCAAACAGACAGCATACACCGGCTGATATGAGGCCCCCAACACACATGTAATAGAGGACTTTTGGGTCTGTGTTCACTCAGAGATGATGCACCTAACCCTCAATGGTCTGGAGACCCCAGGGAGTTTAGAGGTCAGGTGGGATGGGTGGTGGGGTCATTCACATGGAGACAGGGTGCTGAGGAGGAGGTATGGGATGTGGAACAAACAAAGGGTGGTCACAGGGGTCTGATAAAATATGGAGTGTAAAAAACTAAATTAATATAAATAAATAAGATGGTGTAATGACATGCAGAAATTGCCAACAATCTATGAAGCTGATAAAGCATAGCTAAATTACCTTCTAATTAATCATGTGCTAAGCAAAACATGTTATATTTAAAGAGTTCCGTATCTTTCAGGATACAGGGATTTCTAGGCCATTTTGCACAGTTCTTCTTTTGAGCCTAGAGAACATTTCACTTAAAAGGATTTGACTACAGTTTTCCTGCAGAAGTTAAGTTTTATCTTGATTCATTGGATTGCATACAAGGTTATAAGTGGAAATGTGTTCTTGCAATGCTATTTTGGGAAGAAATATAGAAAATCTAGCAATAATCCTTTCCCTAATTGCTCTCTATGGGAAGAAATTTATTTATTGCTACTTTTAATAATCTGAAAGGACACATCTACTGGTAGAGGCTGAAGAAACATTGTTCACACCTCTCTTGCCACTCAAAATTGCCTTTAAAATGATAGTGTTGCAATTAATCACATTTCATCTTTCACAAATACTTCTATACCTTTAGGAGACACAGGTTTTTGAATATCTGAAGATTTGTTTATGTGTTATTTAAATAATGTGAATCTATCACTAAAACTTTGTCCCATCCAAATTTGTTATTTTTGTATATGTATATGTAACAATATATTTGAAGATTACTGAAATATTTACTCCACTCTGACACTTAGAGATTATTTTATTTTTGTTCAAATTACACCATTTCTCATAAATAAAGCAACTTTTTGCAATTAAAAAATAATGATAAACATTAAAATAAAGTAAAAACTAACAAATCTGATAGAATGTATGAGATTATTTCAAATGTGGTACATTTACACAATGGAATACTACTCAGCTATTAAAACCAATGACTTCATGAAATTCTTAGTCAATGGATGGAACTAGAAATTATCATCCTGAGTGAGGCAACCCAGTCACAAAAGAACACACACAATATGCACTTACAGATAAGTGGATAAGTGGTCATTAACCCTAAATCTCAGAATACCCAAGATACAATTCACAGACCACATGAAGCTCAAGAAGACCAAAGTGTGGATGCTTTGGTCCTTCTTTGAAGGGGAAACAAATTACTCACAGAAGGAAATATGAAGACAAAGTGTGGAGCAGAGACTGAAGGAAAGGTCATCCAGTGATGGCCCCACCTGTGGATCCATGCCATATACACTCACCAAATCCAGACACTATTGAGGATGCCAAGAAGTGCTTGCTGATAGGAGCCTGATAGAGCTGTCTCCTGAGATGTTTTGCCAGAACAAGTACAGAGGTGGATGTTCGCAGTCAACCCAATGGACTGAGCATAAGATCCCAAATGGAGAGTTAGAAACAGGACTGAAGGAGCTGAAGGGATTTGCAAACCCAAAGAAAGAAGAACAGTATCAACCAACCAGAACCCCCAGAGCTCCCAGGGACTAAATCACCAACCGAACAGTACACATCCAGAAACCCATGGCTCCAGTTGCATATGTAGCAGAGGATGTTCTTATTGGGCATCAATGGGAGAAGAGGCCCTTGGTCCTGTGAAGGCTGGATGCCCCAGTTTCGGGGAATGTGAGAGTGGGGAGGCAGAATTAAATGGGTGGGTAGGGGGAACACTCTTCAAGAAGCAGGGGGAGGGGAGATGGGATAGAAGGTTTATGGGGGCCTTAAGAAAGGGGATAACATTTGAAATGTAAATAAAGAAAATAGCCAATATAAAAATTAAAAAAACATAACAAATCAAAGTTGAACAAGCCAAACAAAAGGAAAAGAGCTCAAGAGAAGGCACAAGAGGCAGAAAGTCACTTGCTTGCATACTCAGAAATCCCATGAGAACATTAAACTGGAAGCCATAATATAAATAGAGGATGTGATGCAGAATTATGTAAGTCCTGTGCATGCTTTCTCAGTCTCTGTGAGTTCATATGAGCTTTGATCATAACAGTTTAGAGGGTCTTGATTTCTTGGTATCCTCCATGCCCTCTGCTTCAGGGTTGTCTGAGGGGGCAACTTTGATAAAAACATCCCGTTTAGGGCTGACTCTTTCAAGGTCTCTCACTCTGCATAATTTCTGGCTGTGGGTCCCTATATTTGATTCCATTTCCTGAAGAAGGAATGTTAGCTGATGATTGCTGAGCAAGACACTGACCTATGAGTATTGTAAAATGTCATTTAATTAGGAGTCATTTTATTGTTATATGATTGTTGATGGTGGTGGTGTTTTTCTTTTTCTTTTTTATTTTCAAGTAGTAGTATTTTGCTTTATTCTAGGTCCCTGGGATATCTAGCCCTTGAGGCTTAGTTATCCAAGCAGGGTCATGTACAAGTTTCATTTTGTGGAGAGTGCTTTCAGTCAAATCAGATATTGGTTGGGATATTTCCACAAGATTTGTGCCACCATTGCCTCAGCAAGCTGGACACCAGTGTAAAGCAAAGGGTGTATGGCTGGCTTGGTGTTTACATTTCTTTTAGCATGTAGACTGTCACTTCTTGTACAAAAGACATTAGGATATGGGGGGAAGACTCCATAGAGGTACCAGTTCAACTTCTTCATGTTCAGTGAGTTGTGTAGGTATTGTATTCAGCAGTGGGGCATCACTGTCAGTTTGTGAAGGGCAATCTATACTCTTGTCAACAGCTTGGGACCAGTGGAGATTCCTTGGGCCAACACTTCAATTTTGTAATGCAATCCAGGTATAGGAAGCGTTTGACAAGCCATATCCACCTAGGGCTCTATCTTCCTCATTACTTGGCGATTTTATTAGTTCACCGTCATGTACATATATAACTTACAAAGTTTCTACTGTATTAGATTTCTATTATTTCCCTAAAGTGACCTCTAATTTTTTTCTTTCTCTTTTAATGTTTAGACTATAGTTTAGCACCTCATAGGGTTGAAGTTTTCAAAAGGCAACTTAGGTATTTCATGTGGGAGCAAATTTAATGCAAAGAATTAGAGATTTACTCAAGCACTACAGGAGCTGACGAGAATGAAGAGAGCTCATGGCTGCGTGTGATTTCAGAAGTCCCCAAGGTAGCAGCATGAAAGAAGAGAAAATTGAGGCCTGTCATTTGCATCACTGGCCTGGACAATCTTTAGGAGGAAGCCCTGAAGCTCTGGAGCTCTGTTAGAAGACACAGCAGCTAGAAGTAAAGATGATGACTTGCTCTATTCTTCCCTCTAGCCTTCCATACTTAAGATGAATGTTTCTGGGATGGAATGGAAACAAAGGCCTTCTGGCAACCAAATCTGTGAACCTAATTTTCTTTGGGTTGAACTTGGGAGGGTTTTGATGGTCTTCAGTATCATTAGATGGTATATAGAGAAGTAAGAAGCATTAGTTTAAAGGTAATTTGACATATGTGTGCTACTTAGAAATGACAGAAACACAGAAGTAATATTTGTTGAAGCATGAATGGGATTCTTTCTACTCAACAATATTGCCCCATTGAATAGTGTCTCTGATTATAAAGTATAATACAAATGTGTGAGTATGCATTTTTGTTTGTTTTTCTTTATTTTGTTTTCACAAAGTAGACATTAGTGGGTGGTTACTGTGGATATGAATTGAGTCTCAGATAGACCTCAGTATTGCCTCCACCTTTTTTTTTTTTGTCTGTCTGACCATGCAAACATACCCTGGCATTCACTGTATTAGTTTCCTTGCTCATAAGAAAAACAATTTCGATATAATATGACATATAATTTGACTAAGAAGAGAATTACACAATAAATGTAAAGTACATAGTATAAGATTGATGGTAAATATGTATTGTTTACCCTTCCTTATTACTGTCTGAAGCGGGATATCTTAGAGAATTTTAAATAAGAAGCAAATTATCCATGAGATAGACTTTCTGATCAAATCTCCCAATTCACTCATTTTTAAAATCAATTATATGTATCTTATGTATAATTAGCCAGACATGATGGCTCACATCTCTATAATTTCAGTTTTGGGAGGATACAGCAGGACCATTCCTGCAAGACTAAGTTCATCTTAGGCTACCTGGGAAGTTTCAGGGCAGCTGAGGCTATAGAGCAAGACTGTTTAAAAGAAAACAAGACAAAAGAGTATTTCTGATTATGGCAAAGGATCTATGAAGCAACCATTTTCCACCTTCATATATATCCACTTCAATAGCTTCTAAATCTTACATAACCTCAGATGTTCTAGTGGGAGAAGTTTCTACCTTTGTATTCTCTTCACATACTCCTTTCCTCAGCTTATTCACACTATCCATTAGGGGAACCAGTTGGTCTCAGAGAAATCAGGTAACATATATCTTTTCATGTAGCTTTACCAGAAAGGAATCTTCAGACAAACAGAACTAATGAGCTTTGTGAGAACATGTCTATTCATGCATACATGTGTACTTGCAGAATGCAATCTGTTAAAAGAAAGAACTGAGTAAACATGCTACGTTTCATGATATTCTATCTGTAGAAATCTGAGAAAGCTCTTGACAGTCTGAGGGCAGATGCTATGGTCTCTACTTCACTGATAGCCCGTACAATGAGTCAGAGGAGTGTACAACCCCCTGCTTTTTTTTCCTTAGGCCTTCCATGGATTACTGGATGCCACTCTCATAGTGCTGTTATTTTCCACAATTCCCTCACAGACACACCCCCAAGTAATACTTAACCAGATGTCTGAGCACTCCATAGCCAACACAGAAAATTAACCACTATAATGTGATAAATAGGACCAAAACCATATGGTCACACTGGCTAATTTTGTGGAATAGACAATCCTTGATGAAGAAAAGCATTCACTTTTTGACTTTCACCTCTGATACATGCTCCTTTCCAGCATCGATAAGCTGATATTGTGACTTCTGTTGCTGTGTTCCTTTTGTCCAAGGCCCATGGTCAGGACTCCTGCAAAGGAAAAGAGGCAAATTACGGGATATAGGATTCATGCAATAAACTGTAATCTATGTTGAACAGATGGTTTGAAGTACTTTCTATTACTACCTTTGGTTAATAATGACTTTCATTTAAAAGTTTCTCTATACAAAGCCAAACAACATGCTTTACCTTTTGCTTATTATATAATATATATATAAAAACTTCAGCAAAACCAAAAATAGATTCCTTATAAACCTGGTACTTTTAATTTCTCCTTTAGGAGAGCATTCTTTTTTATTTTTATTATTTATTTATTTATTTATTTATTTGTATAGCAAGTTGATTTTAAAAAGTTGATCTGACTTGTGCATTGGCTGATATAAGAATGGTTGCCTAGCATGGAAGCATGCACCTTCCACATCTCTTACACATTACATACTTTATGCATATGGAAATTTCGAGTGTTATTTAAAGAAGACAAAGACTGAACATATGTAGCTTTCTGATCAATAATAAAAATAATTTTAAAAATGTCTTAATAATTTGTTAGAGACAAACTTAAGGAAGAAGTATTCAGCTATACTACTTATGATTCCTTTTCCAACTTTAGTTCTTTATTGCTCTAGCTTGACTGGGCAGAGAATATCCCCACATATTCATGCCTAGGAGCTGCTTGCAGCCTCCACACAAATCAGTGCCCTGCAGTGAGTCGGAAATCAGCAGTACAGCTCAGCAGAGAAACTCTCCACTGAAGATCATCCCAGAGGCAAGAGCAAGTGAAGAATTTGCTGTCAGCTTCTGGCAATCCTCCCTGTAGAAGAAAACAGTGCTGGCTAATAGAGGCCAGAGGTCTCTCTGGCCTTGGGATGGATTCAAGTTTTCAATCACTGAACAGTGGAAGGGAGAAGACCTCGCCTAAGGATGTGGGTAGTAAAACCTCTCCTGTGAAGCAGAAAATCAGCTGGAGCAACCCACTCATAAGTGATACACTAGCGTCACTAACTTGTTCCAGATGACTCTAATTACTGTGCAGTCTATCACTACAACAGAAAGATGAATCACATCTCTAGACATCCTACAAACATTTGCTGCACAATTTACAAAATTGCAAAATTTATTTTCAGATGTTCATTTTCTCGCCTTTAATGTCTGACAATTTATAAGAATAAGAAGCATCACAAGTAATATGAGGAGAAAAATTAAAATACATAAAGGTAGCCATATATAAAACCTAGCTGAAAACATGGCAAGACAGAGCTCCTTCTCAAAATATCTCAGATCTAAACCCGAGGCAAGGTAGATCAACAAATCAGAAAATCACATTTTATATCAGAAAGTATACATTTCAGAATTCCAGGGCTGGAATTATCATTTAATTTCTATCAATTATCTTTTTATAACTTGAGTTCTCCATGAGAAATGTAGGGTCTACTCTATCAATTCACTGGTTTTGATATAAGCAAGTTACAAACAAAGAAGTCAGCTTGCATAAAAAAAATCAAATACCCAAATATCAGGAAATTTTGCGATATTTCTCTTAAGCATCTGCCCCACATTAACTTAAAGGAGGCACTGGCTTCTGCTAATGTTGATTCCAACACTACAATCCAAAATGAAGTTTTTCTCCTGGGGATTTTGTTCCATAGCTTAACCTACTAAAGTAACCAGGATAGTTTCCCCAAAATGTTGAACGTCTCCTGCTAACATGGAGATTACACATCTTTAACGTAGAGCCATATTTCTAGCACTATCATCTGATTTGTCCCAGCTGCTAAGATGGAGATAAATAATTCATGATAGTTTTCATACAAAGAATTTTTTCCAAATGACTAATAGATTTTTTGCTTATTTATTTTTATTTGTATTCGTTATTTTATTTATTTACATTTATAAATGTTATCCCCCTTCCCAGTATCCCATCCACCAGCCCCCAGTCCCCTTCTCTCCCCCTGCCTCTATGAGAGTGCTCCCCAACTCGCCAACCCACTTCTGCCTCAGTGGCCTAGTGTACCCCTATCTGGGTCATCAAGCCTCCACCTGACCAAGGGCTCCCCTCTCAGTGATGTCAGATAAGGCAATCCTGTGGTACATATCCAGGTAGAGCCATGGGTACCCCCTGTGTACTTTTGGGTTGGTGGTTTAGTCCCTGGAAGCTTTGAGGGGTCTGGTTGGTTGATATTGTTGTCCTTCCTATGAGGGTGCTAACCCCTTCAGCTCCTACAGTCCTTGCCCTAACTTCCCCACTGGGGTCCCCATGCTCTGTCCAAAGTACATCTGTATCTGTATTGGTCCAGTTCTGGCAGAGCCTCTCAGGGGACATCTTTACCAGTCTCCTGCTAGTAAGGACATTTTGACATCAGCCATAGTGTCTGGGATTGGTGTCAGTAGATGGGATGTATCTCTAGATGGGGCAGTCTCTGGATGGCATTTCCTTCAATTTCTGTTCCACTCTTTGTCCCTGAATTTCCTTTTAACAGGAAGAATTCTAGATTAATAATTTTGTGGTGAGTGGGTAGCCTCATCCCTCAAATGTGGGCTGTGTCTATCAACTGGATATGGTCTCTACAGGTTCTATCTCTTTGTTGGGTATTTCTGCTAATGTCCTCCCTGTTGGGTCCTGGGAGCCTCTTGCATCTGGAACTTTCTAGTGGCTACCCCCACTTCCACCCCCCCCACTGCAATACATCTGGATAGAGGAGAAGTACAGAGGGTCAAAGAAATTCTTTATACTTCAGAACACTAGTTTTTCAACTTGAATCTGCTATATCCTCTTCTTTCTTGTGTTCCTCTTTAATTATATGAGGCAAGTTTCCAAAAGGTGGTTGAGATTGTACCCTTATGTAAACCACTGAAACATGGATTTATTTACAAAGATCTACTTACAAGGATATACAATTAAGAGATCATGTGTTTTGCTCATCAATCAAGGTTTAATAACTATCTGCTCTTGTGCCTCCCATTCCAAAGGAACTTATTAGATCCTGGCAGAAGTCATATGGAGTTAGTAGTTTTGGGCAGAAGCAGCAAACAGAAGATGAACTTTGGAGGAATGTAAGGATGAATACTATGACCTCAATGGTTTGCCACATGATTGAGTGTGACGTGTGTGTGTGTGTGTGTGTGTGTGTGTGTGTGTGTGTGTGTGTGTAATGACAATAAAAAAGAGCCACGAATTTGGAAAAGATTGAGGGATACATAGGATGCTTTAGAGGGAGAAGGAAAAGGAGGGGGTAGTTATAAATGCAAAATTAAAAAAATAAACAAGTATGATATACATGAAAGGCTTAGATCAATTACAATAATTTATCTTTTTATCTAGACATCAATAATACAGTTAAATAAACAAGTGTCCTTGCAGTGAATTAATACAGTCTACTATACCTTAAAGTAACCTCCAGTCTATGTCAGAAATGAACAGTTCTAAGTTTTATGCTTATTATCTCTGTGCTTTAACCCATAGATTTTCTATTAATATAAACAATATATATGCAATACTATTCAATACACAATAGTGGCAACATTATCACTTAACAATGTATAATAAGAAGTATGTGTGTGCTTAACTATTATCTCATGTTTTCTGTTCTAATGTCAGAATGGGAAGATGTATTTGGTTAATCCCATGCATTTTGATATACACTCATTTTTATTTTCTTCTTGATTATAAATCCATGCAAGAATTACTTTAAAATTATTTTTTTAGTATATATGATTTATTTGTCAATTATACATCAATAAAGTCAAAGACAGAGAAAAACAGAGAGATAGAGAAAAATAGACACCATACAATGTTATTAGCAAATAAGACTTTGGGGATCTAAGAATAGGCAGAGAGGTCTGTTGATTTCATGTATGCACAGAGAGTCTCCCATATAGTCCCTGGTACATGGAATGATGAATGACTAAGTAAGTTTGTATATGTACCATACCAATATTGTTATATATATAACCATTAGCCTACTTAAAATTCTGTGGACATCTCTTCCACATGAAGAATTTTCCAGGTTTTTCTGTAATGGTAGATAACAGTGCAATCCCATGGCCATGGAGAATGTGTGATTAATAAGTATATTTTTTCCCCTGAAAAATTGACTTCTGTTTATCACTACCAGGGATATCATTCCATCCCCATCAAGTATTCCAACAATGACTTACTATAACACATTGCTCATTGTCACTGCTGGGGTGATCCTTGTGCCAGAATGAGGTACATTTGAATTACTTGATTCTCTATGTTATATAACTTCCTTAGGTTAAAGAACCAAAACAGAGTTCCTAGCCCAAAGGATATATCATATGAAAACATTCCATCTAACATACCAAAAGAAAATTGTGTTATGATATTTCAGCAAAACTTAATAAAGTTAATCTCATGTTTATTTACTGTCAGTACAATAGATGCATAGAAACCTATTGAAGGAAGGTTCACTAGAACCTGCAGAGCTACTCAGGTTTTTTGCTTTAGTCAAACCACTGGAGAGTTGAATATGGTTTATGTTCCTTCTGTCACCTTATTATTGCTTAGCATACTTTGGGGGTAATTACAGTGTGTTTGATTCTAGAGACACTGTAGACAAAGCATTCTCTTGTTAAAACTATAGCCTCATGCCACCCTGCAATTCCTTAATAACAATGTGTGGTACTGCTTAGTCTTTATCTTCTTGCTGCCAGGTGATAAGTAGGATTTATGAGCTATTTGCTGTTTAATTAAACTCTTGATGCTATAAAGGACCATTTATGCCAATGATTCAAATAAAATCTTGATTGAGTTAGAAAATCTTGAGCTTAAGTAGTCTTGTCCTTTCTATTATTAGCAATAATGACCCTGCCACTTACAGAATATAGATTTTTATGCCTTAAAGGCAAGATAGTTGTGTGTGTGTGTGGGGGGGGGGTAAGAATGTAAGGAGATTGTAAATGTTCCAAAGCTGTAGTTTTGTGAGGAATGACTGAGGACTGGTAAGATATCAGGGATGACTTGTTTACTAATCCATTTAAGACACAGTTTACCACCTCTTTGAACTACACTTGAGGTGAAATATGTTGACTTTTTCCATGTTACCAAAAGACAACAGAGGATTTAGTGACATATCCCTGGTTATTTCTTTATAATCAGTTACCCTTCTGATATCAAAATAATTTAGTTGTTAGAACATGGAAGAAGAACAGGATTCACTTACTGGAAAAGAAAGAATATAGACAAAATTAGGGGGTTTAAGGGAGGGGCAGAAGAGAAGGAGGAAGGGACTGAGAGAGGGAGAAAGAGAGAAAGGAGAGAGATAAGAAAGAAGGGAGTGAAGTAGGAATGGAAGAAAGGAGGGAGGAAAGAGGAGAGAAATACAGGAACAGTGAGAAGTCAGTTGGTTTCTCTGGAGAGTAATTTGGTAATAATTTTTAGAGCCTTAAACTTTTCTACTCATTGTGATTTAACCTGGAGAAATATTTGGAGATATTTGTAAATATTTATGTATTATGATATCTATTCTAGTGTTGTGTAAGAGTACACAGTGAAAAAGAATCCATGTAAATATCCACCAATGAGGACTTGGTAAGAATAAATTAAGGCGTAGCTATGTGATTTATTACTATGCAGCAGTTTATAATCATATTTTCAAAGACTAGCTGGTGGCATGGGGAAATGTTCACAGTACAATAAATTAAAGCTGTCAGATACAAACAAACAGCATAAAAAGCTACCACTTATTGGACATTAATTTTGCACTATCTTTATAAACACCTTATTTAATAATCTTCCAAGAAATTTGCAGCATAGCTATTGTTATTCTTAATATATATGCCTTGTGTCTAAAGTAAAAGAGTTAAAGTTCAGTTCCCATCTAAGTATTAAT
The DNA here is from genome assembly GCF_900095145.1 of Mus pahari. NCBI lineage: Eukaryota > Metazoa > Chordata > Mammalia > Rodentia > Muridae > Mus > Mus pahari. The sequence goes on from NC_034596.1 coordinate 43,353,919, forward strand.
ACTATATAAAATGTCCTCTAATGTGTAAAGGCCACTTAGGACAAAAATCTCCGTGTTACTTTCTAGGATATGAGAATTGTATGTGCAAGGGCTGGAGAAAGTAAAGCCAAAGTGTTCCATCATTGAGCATGCCTTAGATTATCCTGGTGTTTGGCAAAGATTCCATCAAGAATTTTATGGAAGGAAGATTATCTGATTGTTTGGGATAATAACTGAAGAACCGTTTAAATAGTAAAATTGTCATACAGTATTTGAAATTATTTACACACCAACTGATAAAGGTCACATCTGTAGGACATAATGAAGAGCTGTAGAGAAAGAAAGAAAGAAACAAAGAAAGAAACAAAGAAAGAAAGAAAGAAAGAAAGAAACAAAGAAACAAAGAAACAAAGAAAAAGAGCCCACAATTTATTGACATACAGTAAGCAAAGACTTAGCCTCTAAGACAAGGAAGATATAAATTCTAAGGTTCAGAAGATAGTAATGCAGAAATTCCTATCATGATTGGCTCTAACTACAGCATATCTAATGATGTGGGAAACTCCACTAATTGTCCAAAAACAAACTAGATCACATTGAATTTGTTTTTGAAGGCATTTTATATGAGAAAAGTCTTTGCCAAAGGCATCCAGAAGAGATGATTTTGGAGTTCAAAGAAGAAAACTAGTATGTTGGTAATTCAAATGAGAGATCTATTTGCAGATGAGTCATTTAACACAGAAGTCGTAGCAGAACGAATGTAGAAAAGAATTTCTGGAGGTTGGAGAAAGTATGGGTAGTGTCATGATTGCTTGCAGAGTTTCCCAATGGTAGAGAAATCATTTAACATGTTCAACAACAGCATGGAGTTTACATTTTAAAGCTGTATTTGTAATTACTGTATCTTTTATTTCTCTTCATGGAAAGTTTTTAGTTAAACATATAAATGGCTATTTCATAGCCATTATAGCCTGAATTCTTCAACAAAACTAGGGTTACCTCTTATGTTTATCATATTGACCCAATAATGAGACAAAGCAGAGGAATCGTTAAAGCAAATTGAGCAGATTAAGTATACACATGATGATACGTGAGCTAAAAAATGGAATGCTAGAGCAAAGAGGCCAAGTTGTCTAGGTGAGCTGTTGGTAAGAGAAAAGAGATCAAACTGAGTCTGGAGCTTGATTTAAGCATTCCTTTGGATAAATACCTTATCAGGGACTACTTAGGTGATCTCTCTTAGCTGTAGATTGAAGGAAGTAGAGAGTGGATGTATCAAGCTCCTTGTAGATGATATTTGCAGATATGATGCTAGTTTACCAGGGTGTCTAAGCTGTGAAGAAGATCTATTTTTGTAGATACCAAAGGAAGAGAAAAAATGTCAGAAAATAGCAAAAAGAACAGAGAGGTCATCATCTTGCACATCTTGTTTGTCCAAGCTGTTGTTAGTTTTAATGTGACATTATCTTAATCATACATATCTTAGATTTTTAAATATATCAGAGAATTGCTATGCATTGTTACACATAATTTCTTTGACTTATAGAGTTTACAGCCATAATTATTCATGTCAGGGGCAAAGGGCCATTGGAGGTTAATTCTGTGAGTGTTTGGTTCTTAGAATCCTGTTTAAGTATATTAGAAAATTTTTACTTAATTTCAGTTTATACTTTAGTCAATTAGGTTGGGTACTATGGTACTCAAAAGCAGGACATATTAAATTTAGACAAGTTAATTCCTAGAATGGGAGATAGTCTTCTAAGGGCATTGTTGCAATATATAAAATGCAAGCTGATTGATGAGGACCTGAATTCACTTGTGATAATTGAGGAGAATGGATGAAGGACAATAGAGAAAACATACAAGATCTAATGACACTATAAATACCCTTTACACATATATATTTAAGCATACATCCACACAGACACACAAACACACACACACACCATTGTCATATAATCCTTGTTGTTCTTATATGTATGAAGCAGAATGAATACATACATATACTTGCTGCAGAGAAGGATCTAAAGTTCTACTGGACATTTTTTTTTTCTGCATTTCACCATTACTTTTATAATCTCTCTCTTTGGGGTCTAGGTACTGAAGCTGGATACACCTAGAAGCCTGCCATTAGATACATTGTTTCCCCCATGTTTGGCTTTGCAAGCCAGGTCTTGAGAGAGTAAGATATGAGTCTTCTTTGGGTTATGCAGAACAATGAGGTATAGGAGCCAGAGTCAGCAAGAGTGCTGTATGGAACATTCAGGATGAATGATTTTATGATAGCCCCTCAAAGCATTTATTATTTGATGTCCCTTTAGGGTCAAATGATTTATGAGACTGAAGTATGGCATCTCTTTTTTGATGTTTTTTTCCAGAAACTAGCTATTACAGTTTGACCAGGCCACAGCTCATTTGACAGCATCATAAAGAGCAATCTTTAAAGTTTGTTATAAATTGGCTGATATTTTTATATTCAGCCTATTAAACTATGCACCACCATAAGCTTAGAAAGCAGTGTGACTATATATCAGTAATCTTGAAGACACATGTTCTGCTTGATCCCTCTGCCAGACAGGCTTCTTGTCTGATATCTGATCCCAATGTTCAAAAGACCAATGCAGAGTATACCTGATAAAATGGTGAGAATATTGATTTTATTTGTACTGCCTATTGGATATTTCACAGCCCTAAGCTTTTTTTGGAAACTTATGCTGCAGGTCTTCTGGAAGACCTGAGTCATCTGTAAAAATTTGAATTTCAGACATAAGTATGGGTCTACTACTATCTAGAGTCTCTTGTTTATTGTCAGTCTTGAACTTCCATTGTTATCTTAATCATATTACTCATGGAGCTAAGAGCTTCCACTATATTTGTTTTGACACATTTCTGTGATTTGTACCCTCAGATAAATACATAATATTTTTGTCTCTATTAAGAGTCATTTACAAAGCAGTTCTACATTTATATGGGCATCATCACATCCTTTAAGGCCCCCATGGGAAACTTGATGACAAATAATAAAATAGGATATTTTATTTACCAGAAGAGGTCATTGTAAATACACTTGGTTTTGCATACTTGCTCTTTTAACAAAAAACTGATCTTTGGTCTAAGGAATCGAATATCTGGTAAATCCATAACCTAATTTTACCCTATGAAGTTAATGAGAAAGTGAAGTATAGCTTTAGGCAAACCTTGGCCAGAGTGAGCACTTATTTTACTATGTGCTTCTTTAAAAGTCCAGCATTTGATACACAAAACCTTGTGAATCCAATTTAAGAGGATTTTATGATGGCTGAGAGCCAATGAAGAGAAGCCACTAACTATATCCCATATTCTAAATCTTTAGTCTTGAACATCCTCAAGTTTGGAGTTTTGTTGACCTGGAATGGCTGCACCTGGAAAACAAAGGGAAGATCTCTGGCTTTCACATAAAACTTAAGGTGATGGATTTAAAAACAGTCACCAATGTGCTACATGCATCAGGGTACAACAAGTGTAGCTCTGACAACTCATTTGGATTAGTGTCTACTAGAATGACTATGACTGTGTTTCATAGACAAAGGAGGGGCTGATGGAAGATGATTTATAGGTAGGTGTGTATGAATTGCTTACCATCCCAATCCAAATGGCTTCTCTGCCCAGACCTAATGAACATTGCTATAAGAACTAGAAAATGTGTTTAACATGACCCATTTCTTAAGGGCAAAGAATCACTATTTATATCAGCTTTTCTTAGTATTATTTTCTCAAGCAAGACAGGAAAGAAAAAAAACATCCTAATCTATTCTTCAAGGAGAAAAATTTTAGTAATATGGAGATAATCTAGGAAACATATGAAATCTTAATAGTTGAATGTCTGAAATCTATATAATGATCCAGGTTCAGACACACATTTATGCTTCTCCAGACATGGGAAATCAGAGAGCAGCATTGATAGTTATGAAAACAGGAATGAGAGCCAACACAGTCATTTGGGATCTTTATCTCCTGGTGTTGTGCACTGATGATCTGTCATTCCTATCAAAACTTCTAATTTTAGGAGGGTAGTACCATTCATGTACAAGGGTAGACTTTTGCTCTTATCCTTGCAGAAGATCCTTGCCAAGATTTTCCGAGCCCTGTTAGCTTGATTATCTCCTCAGCTTCTAGTTCATGCATCATTGCTGAAGACTCTGAGAAAATGTTGGTTAATGATTCTGTGGTGGGGTCGAGACAATGCTGCTGATGTGGGCTTAAGAACCAAACAGGCTTTCACAAGATCAAGGGCCTCTCCTCCCACTGATGCCCAGCAAGGCTATCCTCAGGTTCTTGGTCCTGTGAAACCTTGATGCCCCAGTGTAGCAGAATCCAAGAGCAGGAAGGCAGCAGGGGGGTTTGGGGAGAACACCCTCATAGAAGCAGGCGAAATGGGGTGATATAGGCGTTTCTGGGGAGGAAAACAGGGAAAGGGGATAACATTTGAAATGTAAATAAAGAAAATATCCAAGAAAAAGAAGAAAAATGTGTTTATATACTTAAAAAGAATCAAACAGGCAGTAGCAAAGAGTTAGGCTAATTTCACTTTTGAAATTATGTTTATGCGAAGCATATGTTATGTAACATGAAGCAACTATAAAATAAACATTAGCCCTAATGCCTATGCCTTAATCTGACTTGTACCTAATTGCCATTGAGTTTGCAGCGATATTTCCTCATTTGAGGAATGTGACTATGTGGGAGACCTGAAAATAAGTAGAGATGAAACCTGAAAATGGGTTTGAATGAAACAGGAAAGTGTGGTTAGTTTTTCCCCAGAGAAAAAAATTCTAGAAAAGTGCCATTTGTAAGATTGTCATGATCTTTAGGAACTGAGAAAACTAAGAAAGTTGTACTGTTGATCTCAACTAGAAGGGGCAATGCCTTACTTCAGAGGATATCTGAGTATGTCTGTTCACAAGGAAGGGAATTGAGTTTCTTGAGAGGTCTAAGTAGAGTACTTCAGCATCCTTCCTCAAAGGGCATATCATTTGCAAATCTTAGCACAATCATCATCATTACAACCCATAAAATAGACATCTGAACGTCTTGAAGTATCTCCTCTTCAGTACATAATGGGAATTTTAAATTGGAGTAGAGTATGTCACACTTGAGGGTCAAATAAGGTTTTCTGAAAAGGGAACACTGAGCCTCATAGTTAACTAACACAAGTCTGTTCATCTTGACTCAGTGTTCTTTTCTAGTTCATAGAGGCAGGGAATGTTCCTACACAAGATTGGTAAGTGTGACTCAGCCTCCCAGTGTAGACATTTCCAAGGAAACACAGTAGTCTGTGGCTACAATATTTCTTTCTGTATTTGCCAGGAAGCTTTTTCCTCCTATTTGGTATATTCTGAAAACCTCATCATATATATATATATATATATATATATATATATATATATATATATATATATATATATATATATCAGAGTGCTTTACTTGAAGAATTTGATATCCAATTCCAGATAGTACTTACTTATTTGGGTTAATATGTTATGGATTTTAATTTAACCAATATTCTGAATGATGAACTATAGGAAACAAACAAAATAGTTCTTCCCCTCCCCCCCTTTCAAGTGCTGAGGAGCACCATGTGAAACTATTGCAAGGACACGAGGGTAACATCCTTTCTCAATGGGTTGTAGCATCTTTCTTAACCTTACATATGAAGTTTCTTAATATTTCAAATCCACATTTGGAAAACAAGAGAATTTACATTTCAAAGCACCAAAAAGTAATCATAATTGCTCTTTAAATCTGAAAAAATTAAGATATATTGCAAATGACATCAACAATCATCAATAGTAAGGAAATTGGAATGACTAAATTACTGGCCATTCATAATGAGTTATCATGGTTTTTAACAATGTACTTTAAATACTTTTTTTTTTTTAAATTTATCTTGGAGTTGCAAGTCTTTCTACCTCACATTAGATGATTACTAGCTATACTTCTAAAGGGCAGATCTAAGTTAATGAGTTCCAGGGGAGGGGACAAGGAAGCAAGAACAAAAACAGCATATTGCCTTCAAGACTATTAATGTCCCTTTGTGGAGGATGGCAACAGCTAATGTCTGGCAAGAGCAGTGGAGGAAGAAATTGCTGCAGGTTCAGGTGGGAGAGTGAGTCACCTTGAGGCAGCACTGCTGATGAGCTTTCGAGAATAATCTTTCCATTAGGAGTGGGATCCTCCTTTGAGGATGGGGTTATTATTAACGTCCAGTACTTGAAGCATTTGATTTACTTCCTGTGTAGGGCATAGGAACAAAGCAGTCAAGCCCCTTACAGCACAGACCCACAGAGAATTGCTGCAAGTGCATTTATTCTCTAAGATGTGAAGGATTTCAGAGTTGGCGGGCGTTTCTTTTGCATTATGGGCATAAATCACTGCACACAAAGAAAAATTACTGGAATGAGTCAGTAGATAGGTAGAGGTTAATAAGGAAGCAGGGAGATAGATAGACAGATGTCATTACTTCTGGTTTTCAGTGGAAAAAATATCCATTTGTCCTGTATTTTGTGGATTTCTTAGCTGGAGAAATGTATTATTTTAGATCTTACAATAGTTAATACATCACTTCTATAGTATTCATGTACCCAGTGTCTAGTCAAGGTTTTTGTAAGCTGGGTTTGGAACTGTGTATCTACCTTTTATGCTGAGGCATTTGGGGTGAAGAATTAGCTTGCTCTTGCTTAAACTTGTATATTTTATTCTGGCTTAGTTTTAAATACCCTTTTTAATTCCCCTATTTTTGGTTCATTTGGTATGATTATCATTCGAATTTCTTGCCTCCTGAATAATAGATTCTAAATCATTCTCATTTTGTCTTTGATTCCTTATTAAAAATCCTGAAGCTTAACAGCTAATGATGCTATCCATGCATGGCAATGCTCCCTTTAATGAAGAGAAAGATTTTTTTTTTTATTATTGCATAATGTCCCTCTTATACCATTGCTATTATTTGTGTGTTTTTCACTGCATTTTCTCTTTAGAACTTCAATAGACATTTATAGATAGTCCATAAAATGACCGTGTGCCTAATCGATACCTTCCTTTCTGTTTTTAATTATTATTTAAATTTTATTTTTATTTTTGACATTGTAATTTTATTTCTTTGCTAATTTTTCTCCAAAACCTCCCATATAACCCTCCCCACTTTCCTTCAAACTCATGCCCTCTTTATTCAAAAAGTGTTATTGCATGTATTTATGTATTTGTAGATATATGATCTTCCTAAATAAAACCTGCTCCATCAATATAAAGTCTGTTTTCTAGGCTGAGTTACTGAACTACCAACTGGTGTGCTCTTCCCTGGGGAAGATGAGCTTTTTCACTCAGCTTTCCTCAGGTGCCTCTAGTTCTTTGTGCAGGGATGACGGATTGTGGAATTTTTCCATCCAGTTGGCATAGCCATTGATGCTGCCCTTGTTCTTTTGTGTTTGGACAGTTATGTTGGTGTCTTGTTTGAGCAGACATGTTCATTTGGCTTCTGGCATATGCTAGAATATACAATGTCACAGCAAATTCCCTGATCATCTGACTCTTACAATCTTTCTCCCCTTCTGCAACGTTCCCTGAGCCTTAGGTATGGGAATGTTTTGTAGCTGGGATTGGGCTGCATAGATCTGCATTTTGATTGGTTGTGGTTCTCTGGAATTGTCTCCATCTGTTACAAAGAGGTATCACCTTGATGAGTTATGAAAAACCTATTTATCCGTGTTTATTAATTTGCTGTAAGGATTATTTGATTTCACAGGTGACAGTTTTCTGAGGAAGGTTTCAGTGCTCTCTCTCTCTCTCTCTCTCTCTCTCTCTCTCTCTCTATATATATATATATATATATATATATATATATATATATATATATATGGAAAAAGCCACCTCAGAAACATCACAGACCCCTTTTGGTTTCCAATCTTGTGCATTTATTACATTCATTTTCTTACAATGCTAATCTTTTAAAATATACTAGCCGTTTCAGGGTTAGATAGTTTCCAGATTAGTCAAATGGGTTTTGAATGTATCTTACTACATTAATTAGTTAGAATACTTTCAAGACATTTTAAAGAAACATGTGGTTTGTATGCTAATTTAATTATACAAGCTAAATTTTTAATTTTTTTTGAAATTTTGACATCATAAATTTACTTATTGAACAATAAACCATTTTGTAAAACATTCTATGGCACATAGAGGATACTAATTAACTATGGTTATGTGAGAAATTCATGGTGTATACTTATCTATAAAATAAACAAATAACCAAATAAACCAAAATTCCACTCAACTATGAGGAAGTAATAAGCTTCCAAGGCTTATGAAACCAAGGTTATTATTTTAGAACAGATTTCTTATCTCTTCTCAGGACTGAGTTGCTTGTCTACATGCTCAGGCCATGAAAGGGATGATGTTGTATTGCGTATGTTAGAAATACAGGAAGACCAACGTGTGGATACTTTCATCCTTCTTAGAAGGGGGAACAAAATACCCATGGAAGGATTTACAGAGACAAACTTCAGAGCAGAGACTGAAGAAATGACCATTCAGAAACTGCCCCACTTGGGGAATCCATCCCATAAACAACCACCAAACCCAGACACGTTTGCAGATGCCAACAAGAGTTTGCTGACAGGAGCCTGATATAGCTGTCTCCTGTGAGACTCTGCCAGTGCCTGACTAATACAGAAGTGGATGCTCACAGTCATCCATTGGATGGAGCACAGGGTTCCCAATGAAGGAGCTAGAGAAAGTACCCAAGGAGCTGAAGGGTTTTGCAGCCCCAGAGGAAGAACAACAATATGAACTAACCAGTACCCTGAGCTCCCTGGGACTAAAACACTAATCAAACAAAACACATGGAGGGACTCATGGCTCTAGCTGAATATGTACCAGAGGATGGCCTAGTCAGACATCAATGGGAGGAGAGGCCCTTGGTCTTGTGAATGTTCTATGTTCCAGTATAGGGAAATGCCAGGGCCAGGAAGCAGGATTGGGTGGGTTGGTGAGCATGGGGAGAGGAGAGTGGATAGGGAATTTTTCGAGGGAAACTAGGAAAGGGGATAACATTTGAAATATAAATAAAGAAAATGATTTTTAAAAAGGAACAGAAAGAAAGAAAGAAAGAAAGAAAGAAGAAAAGAAAGAAAGAAAGAAAGAAAGAAAGAAAGAAAGAAAGAAAGAAAGAAAGAAAGAAAGAAAGAAAGAAAGAAAGAAAGAAAGAAAGAACTACACCATGACTCTTTACTGGAAAGTGAAGGAACTAACCCTATTTCTCCTTTGCAAATGGTAATGGCAGAAAGGATGCTCCTAGAAGTTCTCAGGTGTATTTACTCAAGAAGGGCACCATTCCCATAACAACAATAGTGACTAAGGCAGAGAGAGGAATAATCTGCAGGCTGCATTTTGTTTTATCCTTTGCTTAGTAAAATATTCTCAGTTAACTTTCCCTATTTTTCTATTCTCTGATTTCATCTGCATCAATCAACCTCCTGATTATTATAGACTACTAGGAGACTTAAGTACTGTTCTGATTATGAAAAAATAATATTTCTGATTAAAATTAAGTAGATGTTCTGGTTTCAACTTCACTCTGTTGAAATATTTTGTGTTGTTTTTTTGCTTCCTTTCATGGAACAAATCTTTTAATGGCGAGCATGTATCAGAAGTTTTACTACTTGCCAAATTAAAATTAGACATGGTCACCGCTGATTTCTGTACAAGTTAAATAGCTCTTTCTTGTAAAGCTACAGTTGTTTGGTTACTTGCTTATAATATATATCCAGGCCTCAAGGCCTCTCAGAAACTGTTCTTCAAGACAGGAATGACCTGACTGCAAGAATCCACCTTATGAGGCCTTGAATGAATAGTATTCAACTATTCACAATTCCTATTAGGCTAACTTTTGTCTTATAAAAATCACTTACCACCATACTATATAAGTTTCTTGTTTGTTTTTCATATTACTTGATTTCTCCTTCAGTAGACCATTAATCTCTTAAAATGAGAACTGTCGTTGGGAGTGCTATTTTGTAGAGTGTTTTGCCCAAAGTGTGCATTTAATTAATGACATGACTAATTAATCTGTCTGTTGTTCACTATTGTTATAAGTATCTTGCTTGTTTTAGATACTTATTTTGTTTATCTTTAAGACAACCATGTAAGATGGGTTGCATTAATATCCTTATTATAAGTAGGAAATAATTAAAATGCAGAGGTCAAAAGCTTGTTCAAATAATATTCCAATAAATAATAGATGAGATTCAAATAAGCAAGCAGCCAGGCACCTTGAGAAGCTTTTATCTTAACCATGATGCTGCATCTTCTCTTGTAATGATGCTTCTTAAGTGAAGGAAGAATGAGATTGCAGGAAAATTGGATATGGTTGAAAAGCTTCAGCTTCCAATGATGTCTGTAAACTGTGATAGGAGAACAGTATATTCCAATGCTGGAAAATAGAACCCATCCTTTTAATTTGGTGATCAGTATAACAGTTGTAGCTAGCACCACCAGATTAAGAAGCCAATGCTATTGGCGTTCTGTTCAGGAAGTTGTCTCCTATACCATTGCATTCAAGACTATTTCATGCTTTCTCTTCTATTAGATTTAATATATCCAGTTTTTATGTTGATGTTTTGATCCACTAGGACTTGAGATTTTTTATAGGGTGATAGATATCAACCTATTTGTATTCTTGTACATGCAGACATCCATTTAGACCATCACCATTTGTTAAAAATGCTTTCTGTTTTCCATTGTTTGGTTTTGTCTTCTTTGTCAAAAATCAAGCCTCCATAGGTCTTTGGGTTTATTTCATACACATTGCAGGAAATAGCTAGAGCTAGCCCCTGCACCAGGCGATCTCACTTGCTTGGTCTTTCGGTTCACCAACTCACCAGCCCTGCTAGGCCTCACGGCTCCCACCAGGCCATCTCTCTGATGGGGGCCCCTGAGTTCCTTTTGCTTTCAAGCAATGCCCCACGCACCAATGGATAGCTATCTCAACACCTAATTACCCGGTAGAATCAAGACAAAATTCATGGACCTTTGTTTTAATCAGTGAATATATTCTTATGAACTTACTGTGAGAATTCATATTAGTACCTATGTTTATGTAAGTAATATCCTTAGAAGATGAATTGCTTATGTCAATTGGTAACATTATTTAGGGATTTATATTTTATAAACTTGTACTCATGATAAGGTATTAAGATTAAGGTTCTAAACTCATTATGCTTATGTGTCATTCTAATGAATTTCTTCTCTAGCAAAAGATGTTGAGTCACTATCTCCTAAAATAGATTTGTTTTTTTACATGCATACAAATTTCCTGCCTAGAAATAACTTTTATCCATATTTTCCATTTAAAATATTATTATTTAAGGCCTTTGACCTATATGAAGTAATTTCACATTTATATTCACATGATAGTACTGTAGTCACTCAAGATACATAGGAATAAAAATGGAAATATTTCAGTATAAAATATATAAATAATCACAAGATATTCATAAAAGTAAATTGTTATATTCACAAACTACAGGGTTATAAAGCAAAGAATAACATTAGAACCATTCATGTGAGGGTATATGAGATAATTTTAAGTCCATAAAAATTTTCTGTTTAGAATATGATGGAGAAAGATCTTTGTATATTCCAGAAAGTGAGAAAAGTCATTGAACATTGTTTTTTATTACACACACACACACACACACACACACACACACACACACACAATTTTACCTTTTCTTGAACGAATGATAATTTGCCATTTTTATATGCTTGGTAATTATTAGCAATGTTATATGTAGTAGAGTCTCAAGTATTTAAGAAGAGTTCTGCTTCCATTAACTGCAGTTAACTAACTCTGAACTTTATAATCTTTCCTATATAGGTAATTATAAAACATGGATCTAATGTATAAGACAACTATTTTGGTACATCAAAACAGACACATCTTGAGGATAATAAAGCCCCTGAGGTGGACAATAAACTATACCTCTTTTCACTGAAGGACACAGTGGGTAACAAGGAAATGAGATCTCAAAGGGGTCCTTAACAAAGATGATAGATACTAAGTGTTTTGTCTTTGGCATGTAAACAGTGAGTTTGCTATGCAGAGGAGCTGCCCCAGAAGTTTTCTTGAGAGCCTTGAGCCTTTGGGGAAAGATTGGACATGGAGTTTGAAAAACCTAACAGAGCGTCATTTCTAGAAGACTGAGAGCAAAAAATATGATGCTAACTGGTCTGTGCAAGGACTGACATGTGCCAGAATTATGGCCCAGTTTGAGTGGAGACACCTCATTGAGCATAGGCATTTATGAAATGTCCCAAATACTATGACCTGGGATAAGGGAAATCTTTTAGACAATAATAAAATGAAATCAACTTAATAAACCATAAAATTGAATCCAGAATTATTAAGAAAATCTACCAATATATGGAAGATTTGAGAAAATTAAAGTGAATGGGATTAAAATCAAAACAAGTCCAAACAGATTTCCTAGAAGATAACATATATACTCATATAAGATAATAATTATACTCAGTTTAAGAATTTCTTAAAAGCAGCCAATATAAAAGATTTTCCCCTAAATCACAGGTATTATAAATAGTTGACATGATTAATAGATATTATAATCACATTCTTTCTGTGAAGAAATAAGCACCAGAAATATCTGTAGAAATCAACTAAAGTTACAGAACTGAGAGGATAAAACACTTAAAATTAAGTTCTACTGGATGGCTTAAAAACAAATTAGACACTGCAGAATAAGTTGCTAAGAAAAACTTTCACATTTAAAAAGAAAAAAAAAGGTAACTACTTAAAATACTGTGTAAGAAAATATAAGTTTAATATCTCTTACAGAAAAGGTGATTGAGATACCCCCATGGAACAAAGGAAGGAGCACCAACTGAACACGCTCAAGTAATAGGATATTCATCCAAGGTCTCATGAACAACAGCCAACTAGTTCAAGTCCAAAGAGCAACAGGTATGTGGGTGGCTATCAGTTAAAGGGGATTATGATCAAATTTTTTCAATAAGCTTGAGAGCTTTAGATGAACACAATTATAAAACAATAGTTACTTTTCAAAATCTGTACAAGAAATAAATAGGATACCTGGATTGAGTCTTGACTCATAAAGAAAATCCAATCTATAATTTTTTCCAGACATTAAGGTGATAGTAGCTCTACTCATAAATCCTATCATCATTTGATAATGATTAATATTATTTTTATACAACCCTTCTAAAGTAAAAAAGTAGCATTATTTTTTTCATTTATTTTCATGTGAAAGTCAGAATGATGAAGAAAATAGGCATAGACTTGAGGAGAAATATATATTAAGAACTCATTTGACAATTGTCAAAAATATTAGTAAATAGAGTCCTGCATTATATTGAAAGAGTAAGATAATAACAATTAAGTGCCCTCTTTCAGTGTCATAAGGCTGTAAGAAAGTTTAAAAGTTAATCACATTATCAAAATATATAATAAAAGATTGTAATTACCTTTGTAATTTTGATACCAAAAATTTTGATAATTAGCACTAATTATCATGATAAACTCTCACCAAAATAAGCATTGAAAATTCCCAATCAATTAATAAATAATGACTGTGAAATACCATGAACTGAAATGAAACTCTATGCATGCAAAGACTTTTCCTTAGTTTCAAGAGTGAGGCAAGGATATTCATTCACCACACTTTGCCTTCAACAGGGCAAGGCAAAAGAAGTAATGAGGAGAACTTTTGGGACTGAAGAAATAAATATGTCTTCTTCATAGATGCCAGAATAGCATGTTTGTGTGTGCATATATTTTGTGATACCTAGTAATGATGCAATCATTAATGAATGAGTTTAACAAAATTCTATGACATTGACCCAATATCAATTAGCCAGGTAATAGTTCTCTCAATTATAGCATAGCTTAATTTAGAATTCTAGGATTTATTAAACATTGTTCTCACTGAATAATTAATCTTAAGTACATGATTAAACTAAAAAAATTTCTTGAATAGACATCTTCCAAAAAAAGATGTACAAATATACAGAAGTATGTTGCAATGTACCTAATGCCATTAATCATCAACCAAGATTTTTTTAAAAAAAAATGAGTAAAATTTTTAATAAAAATAGGTTATACTGAGTAGAGATCAACAAAAATCAGTAAATCATATTAAGTTACTATGTTAAGCAATAAGTGATAAATTAATGAAAAATATAAATTACTGATCCATACTTGCAAAATCTTAGTAAAAAGGTGATAATTTGCACATTAAATTTCCATAAGCATTCAGTATTTACATATAATAAAATTTTATGTTAAAAATCCTGTTTACATTTATCAAAACTTTTTAGTTCCCTGTTTACAACTTGTATAAGAGGATAACCAGACATCAACCAAGTTTTTGAAAAGGCAATATTATTTTTCTCCCAATAAAATGTTTTAAAATAAAATCACATGCACATGTAATCTGTTTATAATTTTGCAAAGAAAATATTTATGTGCAACTGATGAGACCATCTATGAAGAGACATGCTTCAAAACCTGGAGACATTATATGTCACCATATACATCGACATTGTATTGCTTTCCTATAGGAGCTTCAAAGAACCATCTGGAATTCAATGTAACACATGAATAAAGGTTACTAATTTTCAGATATGGAATTCCCAAGTCCAAACTAAAATCAAGGTATAGAGATTCTAGGGGAAAAATGCACCTTTAATGCTTTTCTGCATTGCATTTATTTGGTATCTTTCTGTCTACAAAATAAACAGTAACCAGTCAAGACTTTACTCTGTCCACTCAGACATTCACTCAGACATTACCTGATGGACCTTCCCAGACATTAGCTGCTTGATCTTCCTCTATTTGATTGCTTTGGGCACACCAGTGTAATAAACAAACTCATTTTAAAATTATGTGGGTGGTAACTAATTCTACCCAATACATTAACGCACCATTTGAGATGTAACCTGTGTGTGTGTGTATGTGTGTGTGGGGGGTGTATGTATAGGTAGGGATGTAGACATTGTCCTTCATTGGATAGAGGACTTAATCTCTTTTGCTAGACTGCCTGTGAGGGAGATGGAGATGCAGATAGAGATGGAGAGGGAAGGAGTAGGTGAAGGTGGAGGGGAGAAAAGGAGGAGGGAGGGAAGGCAGGAAGAAGACACAGATTGACTGAGAGGTAGATAAAGATAGAGATGGAGAGAAATAGAGAAAGAAAGAGAAAAAGAAAGACCCAGATATAGACAGAGAAAGAAAAAAAGATAAAGAGAGAGAGAGAAAGAGAGAGAGAGAGAGAGAGAGAGAGAGAGAGAGAGAGAGAGAGAGACATGGACAGATAAAGAAAGGAGAGACAGAGAAGTCGGGTGTGTGTGTGTGTGTGTGTGTGTGTGTGTGTGTGTGTATGTGTGTGTATAAGTGCATATATGCAGACGACTTGAACATTTCACTATATGTAAAATTTACTTGATAAAGAAAATTTTAAAAGAAGATTAGATGAATAATTCACCTGTATGTTTATAATTAAACAAACAAGATTAGCAGCAAAGAGGCAAGAAATGGCAGTAGTTAAAATATCCCCGATACTTGTTCTGAACCTACAAGCTCAGTCTTAAAAAGGGAGTCCTTCACGGTAAGATGCAGTATCTACATAGACATTCACAATCAATTTTGACATGATTAGTTTATCTTTTGATCTTGCTGGAGATATTTAAGCTTTTAAAATTGTAAATTATTAACTTTTGGGACTTTATGATCTGTCTCCTGATGACACAGGAGATTGCACTTGTGTGTATGATATCTAGCAGTTGACCTAGGTGTCATTAACTAAGTAGATGATAAGGTTTCTCTGGAATGACCATGCTGCCGTGCCCTTCTCTTCAAGCTGTCATAGCTATCCCCACCACAGGCTGCTGCACTTCATCACTAATTACAGATGTTCCTTCTCAGAACTCAGGCTTACTTTCCTAGGTCTAGGATAGAAGATGATTAGAAGGTGTGGGTGAAAACAAAATGACAGTGTTTTTCACTCTTGATTATTCACACTTAACATCTCCTCAATGTTTTGAGCAAATGTTTGACTCAGGACCTGAGCACACTATTTGACACCTGTTTGTGATTTTTGGAAAATGCCACCTAACTTGCCTTTTGGTGCCACAAAAGCAAATGAATTATTGTTGGAATATCCAGAAAGACAGCCAAAGCAATAATCCATGTCCACATATTTTCAATGATGGCCATGACTAATAAACATATTTGATATCTTTGATTAAATATGTTTTTCTTTCATGAGCTGTTGTTCCCTCACTAGGCCTCATAACTGAACTAATCCCACCTAATATGCCAGAGGAGTTAGATATTGATTGTCTATCCAGAATGAAGTGCTGACCCAAAGGAGATAACAGAAATGGCTAGTAGTGTATCCCACTGGAAGGAAGAGTCCAAGAGACTGGGGTGCTGGTGAATCAGCCTTGAAGCTACTCAAAGGCAGAATCATGAAGCAAAGAGAAGCTTTGGGTGAAGTGAAAGTATTAAGGAAATAAAACTGTTGCAAAATTCAAGACCACAAGTATAAAATAGAGAATCATAGCAGAAAATATAGACAAGGTCTCATGTGCAGACTTTTGGTAGACTGCTGACAGTGGTTCAAGATTTCCATTATTTGGCTGCATAGAATAAAACACAATTAGACTCAATAATTTGAGGCATCTACTAAGTAATATCAGACTATCCAAGAATGAGTTAGAGGTCAAAGGAGAAAGAAAAATGATAGTGAAATTGACTACTAGCAATATACTGGTCTTGATATTTAATAAATCCTACCATTTACTTCATGTTATAAAAACCAGTAAAGGAGTGTTTAAAAAAAAAAAAAACAAAACACCTGCGACTAGAGACAGATGTGGCTGTCGTGTCACATGTGTGTCAGTAGGCAGCAGAAGGGAGAGAAGCTATATCTGCACTCAATGTTTTCACCTGTGAACATCTGAAAGAGCAAGTCAGACACTAGAGGAACTCGACTTGGGAACATAGGCCAACTGACAGCCAATTAGGAACCCAGAATGGGAACTAGCCTGAGATGACTACCAGTCTGGCAAAGTTCAGGCCTGAGTAGGGGGCTGGGGAAGCAGAGCATGGAAAGATGTCCCCTGTCCTGAGCCATAATGCATGAGTGGGACATAGCACTCCTAAGGCCAGTACTAAGATGATCCCAAACACCTAGAAATTTCTGGATGCCACTAAGAGGAGCAAATAAGTGATGGACAAATGGAAGAAAATTAGAAACTAAAGGATGTAGGCATGATGCAGAGTGGCAGGGCCGGAGACTTAAGGGTAGTAAGAAATAGCCTGATGTGAATACCAGCTGATACTACCTGGGACCATGTCTGGATCCATTACTCTGCAGGGTGTGTTACTACCAAAGGCCAAGTAGATGTCCCTGTGCTGGACAGGGCTGGTACCTGAGAAACGTTGAGGTATGAGAACTGTACAGAACTGGCTCTACCCCTCATCTGGGCATCATTTGAGATCTGATTCTTGGGGCAGGTAGCTATCAGGGGGACTCAGGAGATAGGCCCTGCCCACCGTGGGAACTTTGTGAACCAGCTCTAAGGATATGAAAGTGTGAGAACTAATACTGCTACTCATCTTCCATGCTCATTAACAAGGGAGAGATACCTTCCTTAGTCCCTTGCTTCTTGCTACCTGTAGCAGGTTGGAAAACTGTCCCTGAGGTCGTAAGAGCAGGGAAGCCCTCCCTGTCCCTCACCAGCTGCAGTACTCAAAAGAGCAGACCTAGAGCCTAACCTGGTGGTAGGGTCATGAGAGAGCTGGCTCTGAGGGTGTCATCATGTGAGAACTGGCCTACCATGTGTCTGCTACTTGTATGCCATGTGATGACATGGGCAAGGCAGAGATACCTCTCCAATGCTTCATCATGTACAGCAGGCAGGAGAGGTGCTAAACAGCTTAGATACCTACAAGGCTAAGATTTTGGGCCTTGAATTGATCCACCCCAAAATCTTTCTCACAGAGAAGCTGCTAGAGTGCATGAAGAGGTCAAATGTACAGATCCAAAACTACAGGATCCCCATGATACAGGACAATAGCAGGACAACTCAGAGGAGTCCCAGTGAGGTTCCAATATTGATAGAGTATCAGAAGAGAGAGGCCTCTTACCAGACCCACAAGGTATCGCTACGAACATTTGCAGGCATAGCAGTATAGACAAAAGTATATATGTATATATGCATAATACTGTGACACACACTGTGACATACTACAGCTTCAACAATGAGATTTTTTTTTTCCCTCTGTTAGGGAGGTTTCAAGGGTGACAGGCAGGTAATGAGAGAATGGGGAGATTAATGGGATTTGAGATGCATAATGTTAAATTCACAATGAACCAATAAGAAGTTTTTTAAAATTATTGGAAATAGAGTTGAGAAATTTATTGATTTAAAAAATAATAACTTAGGCATTTAAAGCACACTTTACTTTTCTACTTATCTCAAGTGAAACTATCATATAACACTTCTTTCAAAATACTTGTCTCTGAGAAGTCTTTGATTATCACTAAAAATACATCTTTTCATTTGTAAAATAAGTGGAAAACCATTACTTTCTTTGTGGTAGACCTGGGTGAATAGTAATTGAATTTGGGGGGAAAATAACAATATAAAGGAAGAAGAGGAGGAAGAGAAGAAGGAAAAGAAAGAAGATGAAGAGAAGTGAAGGAGGAGGAGGAGAGGAAGAAAAAGAGGAAGAGGAAGAAGGAAAATGAAGGAAGAAGAAGAAGAAGAAGAAGAAGAAGAAGAAGAAGAAGAAGAAGAAGAAGAAGAAGAAGAAGAAGAAGAAGAAGAAGAAGAAAAAGAAGAAGAAGAAGACCTTATAATAATGTCTTCTTAGAATAAGAAACATATAGAGAGATCCACCCAAGAAATATAGCAGACACTATCTTCTTGAGTTCCAGGAACAGTTCATGATTAAAATTGGGATTAGTAAGAACTACAGAAACTGCTGCAGACCACCCAACAAGATCCCACATCAGAAATACTGTGTGTTCCCAGTGAACAGTAAAAGGATTCCTTAAGAGATTGCATGAAATTCTGAGGATTGGCTTAATGAAGTTCCCAAAGCTGAAGTTCGAACCCACCCTGAAAAATCTCTTCTCCAATTCCTTTATGTGATCACAGCAGTCATCTGCCTTACAACTGCCATGTACATTTCACTTATGGGAGAGCACATAGAAGTATCTTCGAGGCAGAACCCTCTGCATCAAAAAGAAACTTAAAGTTCATTGTAATGAAATGAAGCAAGGGGTCTGCTTGGACAGCAATATAATAAAACTAGAAATACAAATAGCTTAAACAATCACACAACATCTTTCTGAATGCTCCGTACATCAATGAGTAAGACTCCATTGAAGTTTTTTTCAAGTGGAGCTAAATGAATGTAAGAGCAGAGCCTATCAGGATTTGAGGGAGGCAAATATAGCAAGGTGTGTGTGTGGAGTGTTTTAGTGATGTCGTCTCTTATAAAAAAAAAAGTTTCTGATTCACATTAAAAGCATATTATAAATATTGTTTATTTGAAGTTAATATAACAAACTAGATTCAAAACAGGCAAAAAGAAACAATAAATATGAGAGACAAAG
The DNA here is from genome assembly GCF_900095145.1 of Mus pahari. Lineage (NCBI taxonomy): Eukaryota > Metazoa > Chordata > Mammalia > Rodentia > Muridae > Mus > Mus pahari. The sequence goes on from NC_034596.1 coordinate 43,373,595, forward strand.
TTTCTACGGGAAACATATCTCATTGACATCTTGACAGTGAAGGAATATTGAAATCTACTGTAAATGTGTGATATTAAAAATCACCAAATGAGTAAGAGAATTATAAGGCATTTTCTTCACATGATAAGGAAAAATATAAAAATGGGCAGGTAAGTTTCATAATGAACGATTAGAGGCTGAATGTTTTATCCTAAAGATCATGAACAAGAATGATACACTCTCAACACCCTCATTGCATAATTGCATAATTACACAATTCAGCACAATGGATGTTTTTAAGCAGGTGCAATAATGCAAGGAAAGAAAAGAAACAATGCTGGAAGACAAGAAAGAAATGTAACTGTATATAAAACAGGTTAAAAAGTATATGAAATGCCAGGTAATCTACAAATCTTAAACATTAATTTATAGGATTATAACATGCAAGGTAAACATAACAACCAGTTCTGTATGCTAGCAATGAATAACTGCCTTCAAAACTAGTTGAAGTTATTTCAATAGCACTCTCCAAAATAAAGTACTTGACTACAAACCTAATAACATCTCCTCACAAAAAATATATTATGCTGTAAAGACAGATTTTAAAGTCCACAAAAGTGGATTATAAAACTTCATATTATAAATTTATTTATATTTCAAATGTGATTTAGAGATTTAACATAATCTGATTAAACATCAAAACACGTTGAAAATAGATATTTACATGATGATAAAAACTTACTTGAAAAGATAGAGACACTGGATTAGTAAATGTAATTTTCTAGAATGGTCTGACATATTTCATATTATAGAGCTATACTATTTCAGTGAGAGAATGGACTCATGAATTAATGATATAGAACAGAGTCTAGAAGAAAATGAACATATTCAATATCTACTAATATTTTAAAATGGATAACTTTGATTCAATCTAGAAAGACTATTCTTATTCTAAAAATTCTTGTTTAAAACATTGAATATCCAGAGAAAAAGCTGAGACACAAACTCTATTGAAAATAAGAAGATGAATTATATGCCTACTTATAGACATAAATGTGTAGGATAATCAATCAATTAATCAAATAAACAAACAAACAAGCAAACAAAACAATTTCAAGTTTTTAGATCTGTTATTAAAGGCCTGATTCCTAAAATAAGTTCTCTTTTGCCAAAATTAAAGTATGTTATTCTAAGAAAATGTTGTATCTGTAAAAATACAAATTATAACTGTAAGAAATTATTTTAAAATAATATGCTGGGCAAGGCTTCTCTTTTTCTGAAATACAGGTAACTCAAAAACAATAAAAAGTATGCTGCTGAAAAGATTGTTCACAGGTTAAGAGCACTTTCTGCTCTTGAAGAGGAACTGAGCTTCATTCCCAGCATGCACACGGACGCTCATTGCCACCTAAAACTCCCAATTCCCAGGGATTTTACATCCCTGTATAACCATTGCAACATCTTGAATGTATTTGGTGAATTTCTATACACTTAGGTATAGAATTTATATATATATATATACATATATATGTATAAAATATTTTTACAACAATAAAAAATTGTATTTAAATATTTCTAAATTCTAGGTAAACAAAATACCGCAAAAGGCATAAAGACAGCAGGAAGTATTTTAGAGTAAAATAAAACAACAAGACAATACATTTTTGAGTGCCTAAGGTTATAATAATGACTAATATTGATGAGAATGTATTTGTGTCCGGGAAGGTAAGTGGGCAAAACAAAACAAAACAAAAGATCAACAACAAGAAAACAAAAGCCTGGAAGCAGGAAATGAAGCAGAAACCATGGACGGTGCTGTTACTGACTTGCTACCCATGGCTTGGTTCTCCTGCTCTTCTATTGCACCTAGGACCACCAGCTCTTGATGGCACCACCTATAGTGCCCTCTCTCATCAGTCTTCAATCCAGAAAATGCCTTACAGGGCTGCCCACAGAAAACCTCAATTTTCTCAGTTGAGGTTTCCTCTTCTCAGATATGTTTCTACCTTGTGTCAAGTTAACATAAAACTAATTGTGGGGAGCTCCGTGGTCCCTGGCTGCAAGAACCTGAGCCTGCTGAGCTTGTGCAGATCATCCTGTACTGTACTGCCTGCTGAGTTACTGGACAATCACCGTGAGCCCTGGTTGAACTCTGACCAGATCCAGGAGATAGGGGAGGAATTAGGTCAGAGGACTGAAAACAGGATGCACCTTGGGCAGGGGGGAGAATGTTGTTGTGAAGGAGCTCAGAGGACTGAGAACAACAGGATGCGCCTTGGAGGGAGGGAGGAGAATGCTGTAGGACAAGGCTGTAAACAGTTCAGTAGTGAGCAAGCAGTTGAAGAGGCCAGTTGAGTTGAGTTGGAGCCGGGAGAGGGTTAGAGAAAGCTGTTTGTGAGAGGGAGAGGAAAAGCTGCTCGGAGAGAGATAAAGAAGAAATCTGTTTGGAACCTGCCTTGGTGTTAGTGTCCTTTCTCCCCATCTCTTCCGGTCGGAGTAAGGTCGTCTGCGGCAACTAATTAGCACAAATCCACATTAGAAAAGACAGATTTATGTGTTAGAGGCTTGAAGGGTGTATCCAGAATCATTTATCAACATCACTGGTCAATATAAAAGCATTAGACATTGAGCTAAGGCAGGAAATAGGAGGTGGGACACTGGTAGGAAGAGAGAGGGTTCTGGAATAGAACAAGGCATGGGAGATTCACTGAGAAGATATGATGAGCAAAACCTTTGGTACCCAAGCACAGGTAACCAGCCACAAGGCAAAATGTAGGTTAGAATAAATTGGGTATTTTAAGTTATATCTAGTCAGAGAAGAATCTAGCTATAGTGCCAACATATTTGTAAATATATTTTGAGTCTGAGTTTTACTTCTGGGAGCATGGGACTGGAAAGAAGAAGCAGGGCCTAAGTTCAATAGAAGTGTTCAATGAAAGTGTCAAAAACAATACCCAAAACTAGGAAAAGTACCATATAGGGATATATAAGGTTATGAAACCATTCTGTATGCAGCTATTGTACTGACTGTACATTCTTGTCACATCCCATAGGCATGTGTTTCCTATGGAGCAGATTTTACCTTCAATCATTCTTTCTTTTAAAACATTTATTATTTTAAATTTCTGGGGATTGGCCTGCTATTGAAAATAGATTCTTTTCTTGTACAGTATAATCTGAGTAAAATTTCCCCTCCCTCTACTTACAAGATTCTTTTCTCATACAATACAACCTGATTATAGTTTCCTCTCCCTCTACTTTTCTCAGTTCCTCCTTCCTCCCCTCTCTGCCAGACACTCTTCCTTTGTGTCTCTACATAGAAAAGAACAGGTTTCTAAGAGATAACAACCAAAAAAGACAGAAAAAAAAATAACAATGTAAAGAAAAATTATAAAACCTTCTGTCTGGTCCTTTTTGTTGGGACAGACTGCTAGCTAGTGTGCTCCCCTGAAGACACCATGTACTGAGCCATCCCAGAAGTTCTGCTGCACAGAGAGCATCTGCTACCACAGACGGAGACATCCCAGGAGATCCACTGCACTCAGGGTAACTGACACCACAGCCTGAGGTATCCCATGAGATCAGCTGCACACAGGGCAACTGGCATCCCAAGAGATCTGTTATACACAGGGTAACTGATACCACAGCCTGAAGGCATCCCATGAGATCCACTGAATATAAGGCAACTGAGCAACTGATCACCAGCTTGTCTGCTCCCCTGAAGATACTTCACCTTGAAGGCATCCTAGAAGCTCTTCTGTATACAAGGCATAGGCCTCCCTAGAGAACATCCTCACACAGGACAACAGCTTCACTGCTTATCTAAAGACCCAACAGTCCGAAGGTCTCCCAGGAGATCTACTGTAGCCAGGACAACAGATCAGCAGCTTCTCTGCCCCTCTGAAGAGACTCCAGTTGGAAGACCCCACAGGTGGTCTGCTACAGTCAGGGACAAAGACTTACCAGGAGACCTGAAGCAATGCAGGGACAAAAAAGGCAGAATCAGTGTCTCTGGTTTTATGTGGAGGCCTTTTATCCACTTACTTGAGCTTTGTACAAGGAAATAAGAATAGATCAATTCTCATTCTTCTACATGATAACCACCAGTTGTGTCAGCACCATTTGTTGAAAATGCTATCTTTTTTCCACTGGATGGTTTTAGCTCCCTTGTCAAAGATCAAGTGACCATAGGTGTGTGGATTCATTTCTGGATCTTCAATTCTATTCCATTGATCTATCTGTCTGTCTCTATACCAGTACCATGCAGTTTTTACCACAACTGCTCTGTAGTACAGCTTGAGGTCAGGCATGGTGATTCCACCAGTGGTTCTTTTAATGTTGAGAATAGTTTTTGCTATCCTAAGTTTTGTTACTCCAGATGAACTTGCCAATTGCCCTTTCTAACTAGGTGAAGAATCGAGTTGGCATTTTACTGGGGATTACCTTGATTCTCTTGATTGCTTTTGACAGGAGAGCCATTTTGACTATATTAATCCTGCCAATCCATCAGCATGGGAGATGATTCCATTTTCTGAGATCTTTGATTTCTTTCTTTAGAGACTTGAAGTTCTTATCATACATATCTTTTACTTCCTTAGAGTCACACCAAGGTATTTTTTATTATTTGTGACTACTATGAAGGGTATTGTTTCCCTATTTTATATCCAGCTACTGCACTGAAGCTGGTTATCAGGTTTAGGAGTTCTCTGATGAAATTTTTGGAGTCACTTATAAATACTACCATATCATCTCCATATAGTGATATTTGGACTTCTTCCTTTCAAATTTGTATCCCCTTGATCTCCTTTTGTTGACAAATTGCTCTGGCTTGGATTTTAAATACTATATTGAATAGGTAGCGAGAAAATAGGCAGCCTTGTCTAGTCCCTGATTTTAGTGGGATTGCTTCATGTTTCTCTCCATTTACTTTTATGTTGGCTACTGGTTTGCTTTTAATATGTTTAGGTATGGGCCTTGAATTCCTGATCTTTCCAAGACTTTTCTCATAAAGGGGTGTTGGATTTTGGCAAATGCTTTCTCAGTCTCTAACGAGATGATCATGTGCTTTTCGTATTTGAGTTTGTTTATATAGTGGATTATGTTGATGGATTTCTGTATATTAAAACATCCCAGCATCCCTGGGATGAAGCGTACTTGATCATAATGGACGAACGTTTTGATGTGCTCTTGGATTCAGTTAGCAAGAATATTATTAAGTATTTTTGCATCAATATTCATAAGGGAAATTGGTCTGAAGTTCTCTTTCTTTGTTGGATTTTTGTGTGGTTTAGGTATCAGAGTAATTGTGGCTTCAAAGAATGAATTGGGTAGAATACCTTCTGTTTCTATTTTGTGGAATAGTTTGAGGAGAATTGGAATTAGATTAGGTCTTCTTTGAAGGTCTGATAGAACTCTGCACTAAACCCATGTGGTTCCGGGTTTTTTTTTTTTTTTTTTTTTTTGTTGGGAGACTATTAATGATTGCTTCTATGTCTTTAGGGGAAATGGGAATTGTTAACCTGATCCTGATTTAACTTTGGTACCTGTTCTTACATGATACTGGGGTTTTTTCCATTTTCTTTTATTTTTTGAGACTTGCTTTGTGACTGAGTATGTGGTCCATTTTGGCCAAAGTTCCATGAGGTACTAAGAATTAGGTATATGCTTTTGTGTTTGTGTGAAGTGGTCTATAAATATCTGTTAGGTCCATTAGGTTTATAATATCTGTTGGCACCTGCTCCAGTATTTCTCTCTTCAGTTCTTGTCTGGAAGACCTCTCCATTGTTGAAAGTGAGGTATTGAAGTCTTCTACTAACAGAGTGTGAGCCTCTTTATGGGATTTAAATTGCAATCATGTTACTTTCACAAATTTGGTTATGTTTTTATTTGAGTCACAGATGTTAAGAATTGAGATGTCATCTTGGATATTTTTTTAATTATACAGTGTCACTGCCTATCTCTTTTGATTAGTTTTGATTTGAAGTCTACTTTGTTGGATATTAAAATGGCTACACCAGTCTACTTTTTTACTTGGAATATTTTATTCAGTTCCTTTACCCTGAAGTAATATTTATTCTTTTTGTTTTTTTATTTTTTCATTCATTGTTTTTCCTTTTGGTTATGTGTTTTTTTTTAAAACTGCTGTAGAATAAGTGCTTTTTAAAAATTATTTTATTAGATATTTTCTTCATTTATATTTCAAATGCTATCCCGAATGTCCCCTATATGCCCCCACCCTGCTCCCCTGCCCACTCACACCCACTTCTTGGCCCTGGCATTCCCCTGTATTAGTGCATATAAACTTTGCAAGACCAAGGGGCCTCTCTTCCCAACGATGGCTGACTAGGCCATCTTCTTTATATATGCATCTAGAGACACAATCTCTGGGGGTACTGATTAGTTCATATTGTTGTTCCACCTATAGGGGTGCAGACCCGTTCAGTTCCTTGGGTAATTTCTCTAGCTCCTCCATTGGGGTCTCTGTGTTCTATCCTACAGATGACTGTGGGCATACACTTCTATATTTGCCAGGCACTGGCATAATCTCACAAGAGATAGCTATATTAGTGTCCTTTCAGCAAGTTCTTGCTGGGATATGCAATAGAGTCTGCGTTTGGTGGCTGATTATGGAATGGACCCCCGGGTGGGGCATTCTCGGGGTTGTCCATCCTTTCGTCTTAGCTCCAAACTTTGTCTCTGCAACTTCNTTCATGGGTATTTTATTCCCTATTTTGGGGAGGAATGAAGTATCCACGTGTTGGTCTTTCTTCTTCTTGATTTTCTTGTATTTTGGAGATTGTATCTTGGGTATTCTAGGTTTCTGGGCTAATATTTACTCATCAGTGAGTGCATATCAAGTGAGTTCTTTTGTGATTGGGTTACCTCATTCAGGATGATATCCTCCAGATAGATCCATTTGCCTAAGAATTTCATAAATTCATTGCTTTTAATAGCTGTGTAATACTCCATTGTCTAAATGTACCACATTTTCTGTATCCATTCCTCTGTTGAGGGACATGTGGGTTTTTTCCAGCTTCTGGCTATTATAAATAGGGCAGCTATGAACATAATGGAGCATGTGTCCTTATTGCTAGTTGGAACATCTTCTGGTTATATGCCACAACCCTGCACTCAGACCGACAGAGACTTGAAAAATCAACACGAACACCAAGGAAGGTTTCTCCAACTACTCTCATCTTTATCTCAGGCTCATGCTGTTTTTGTTTTTCATCAGTCCTCTGCCTCTTATCTCTAGCCCCTCTCCTGGATCCAATCAGCCTTCAACATGCTCTGAACACGAGCCATGCATACAGGCAGGGCATGCGGTGATAGGCCAGTGACTTGTCAGGTGGGCAGCACAGGATCATTCAAGTGTGCAGGCTCAAGTTCTTGGTAAGTAGGGATCATGGGGCTTGGCTCTTGCGGCCATTCCCGCTCCTCACATCTCCTCCTTTTTGTTTTATTAACTGGGCTCTGGGATCACATCTGTCTTAGGTTGCCCTCAACCATGTTACATCCTTACCTGTCATTGGTGTGGTGAACTCATTTTCACCAACCTGTCTTAGGTTGGTATGCACATGTGAGAGTCTTACCCGTCATGGAGTAACGATCCATCATACTGACCCAATCATGGGCTGAACTACCTGACTCTATAGCTGCCATAGCTTGAGTCAGCAGTAGTTGGTCGGCCTGTGCCTGCCTGCACATGCATACCATCCACCACAGCATCTCCAATCACTGCTGTAACGATGGCGGCTGTAATTCCAAAATCTCTTCTATTCCTTAGGAGCACTGACAACTGATCCTCCTGCACCTCCAGAGGCGAGGATATGTCTGTGGGTATTCTGGTCACCATTGCCAGTGGTGTCTAGCAGCATTCCAGCATTGAGATAAAAAGCATGTGATATTGGAGCATTCTAATTCAAAAGAACTAGTCCTATTACTAACTAAAAAGAAAAAGGGAGGTACCATACATACAGAAGTAAATTTACAATTATTTTCCACAGAAAAGTACAAACTCCCCTACAAGGATACATTAAACAAGGCATTGCAAAGAATCTGAGATAAATACCAGCATCAACACTCGGGGGAACCAGTAGCGGAAGCGCCTTCACTATCCCCCCATAACTCTCTCTCCTGAGCCTTCACCATACTTATTGGTAGATTTATCTCTCCATGGTCATGTCAAGCGTTCTTGCACCCAAAGGGGATTTTCTTGATCCTGTGGAAAGATGCGCACTGTTCTCCGTGTCCATACCAAAACCTGATCAGGGCCTTTCCATTGTCCAGTAAGGACATCCTTCCATAGGACAGACACAGATTTAGCAACATGTGGAGAGTAATGACGACGCACAGCACAACGGCCATCAAAATCCAAATTTAAAAAATTAAGAATAAAAAGAATAAGATTTAATTTATCTTTGGGGTACTTCAACTGTACTCCCATTCCCCCTTTTTGTTTAATTAAAGCATATTTTAAAGTTGCATTTGCTCTTTCCACAATGCCTTGGCCCTGGGGATTGTAGGGCAGGCCATGAACCAAATGTATTCCCAAAGCTTGACAAAAGTATAAAAATTTTTGCGATGTATAGGCAGGTCCATTATCTCTTTTAATTTGTCTCGGTATACCCCACACAGCAAAGGTATGAAGGCAATGAGCAATAACATGTTGCGCCTTTTCCCCTGCATGAGCAGTGCCAAAAATGATACCTGAGCAGGTATCCACTGATACATGGACATACTTTAAAGATCCAAATTCAGAAATATGGGTAATGTCCATCTGCTGGATTGCTAATGGTTTAAGTCCTTTGGGATTTACCCCTTTGCTCTTTTGAGGCAACAGGGAAACACAATGGGAACATTTCAATACCACTTTGGGAGCTTGTTTTTGTGTGATGTTAAATTTTCTTCTCAGGGTTTTTGCACTAACATGAAAATTTGTGTGGAACTCCTGGGCAAGCTGAAAAGGGAAGGTGGAGAAAAAGGTGAACACTGTATGCATGTGCATATCTGCAATAGCATTGCCTTCTGTCAATGGCCCAGGGAGTCCAGTATGGGCTCTAATATGAATACTACAAAAAGAATTTTTTCTACCCATATACATTTTTGTAAGGATGACAAAAGGTCAAAAACAGTGGATGTTGCCTTAATTAACCCTACTTTTTCCAATTGTTGAACTGCTTGGACCACATACTGGCTATCTGAAGTCAAATTAAAGGCCTCTTCAATTTCTAGGAACACTTGTAGGAGGACATGTAATTCTATCGCTTGTGCAGATTAAGAAGGAAACAGATGAACTAGTGTGGCATCTCCTTCCACATAAACCACTCCTACCCCTCCTTTCAATCCATTTGTAAGCACATTTACTGAACAAGCAATGGGTTCAATTCTAGATATTTTTGGATAAGGAGGAGGTGAGGGTAAGGGAGGCACCAAGGGCTCAGGCAGTCTCCCTTGCTTAAATCTCAACTTAGATATTATGCTAGTTACTTCATCTCCACTATCTGAAGATTCCTCTGTACTCTTATCAGTACTCTCCTGTCTTTTAGCCTTCTTTCTTTTCTGCTGATCACTATGTTGAGACATAACTTCCTTTACTTCCTCTATTGCTTCTACCCCTTTTTCTATCACATTAGTATACTTTCCACTTTTGTCTGTCAGGCAAAATTTGACTAAATTCTAAATGGCTAGCATGCCTGACAGTAATGGGGTAGTCGAATCCGTTGCCTGCAAGTCTTGACCTAGTTGTTCCCAATATCGGGGGGTCACATAGCCCTCTTCTAGAAACCAGGGTGCCTCTTTAATTATTGTTTCCAAGAATTTGTCTAGAGTTTCATTTTTTAAATTTAACTCTGCTTCCTTTGAGAAGCCACACCACTGTGGTTTTTTACTTTCACTTTTGAAGCTGCGGATCCCATGGCTTCATATCTGAGGTTTTTTTGTCCCTTTTGGAGGCTAGACTTTCCTAACTCTGTCCCTACACTGGGAGCCTAACTTCTTCCTTCTACCAGGGAGCCTCTTCCTAGCACTAGATTAATTCTTACTTACCACAGAACTCCCCTGTAGCTCCTTTTTCTCATTCCAGATCTTGCACTAGTTCCAAAGTTTCTGCCTTTTCTTTTTCTAACTTCTTCCTCTTCTTTCTCCTTTGCCAACCGAACAGCTTCTAATTCAGCTTGAATTTGCTTTTCTTTGGCTTCATGTTCCTTCTGCCTGGCTTCTGCTTTTCTTTCTTTTCTGCTTCTTTCTTGGCCTTTTCTTCTTTTCTTTCCCATACGGGCCACCAGATGCCTCAACCCCACACTCCAACTTGCAGAGATGGGAAAAAATGACATGCTTTTTTGATGAGTGTGGTGATTTGAACACCAACCAAAGAGAGACCCACAGTTCCAGCTGCATATGTAGCAAAGGATGGCTTTGTCTGGCATCAATGGGAGGAAAAGTCCTTGATCCTATTAATTTTTGATGCCCCAGTGTTGGGGAATGCCAGGGCAGTGAGATGGGAGTGGGTGGCTAGGTAGAGGAGCAACTTCATAGAAGCAGGGGTAGGGGAGATTGGATAGGGGAGTTCTGGAGGAAAAACCAGGAAAGGGAATAACATTTGAAATGTAAATAAATAAAATATCCAATTAAAAAAAGCATATTCCCTGATACTTTCATATATTTGAATGCTTTAAGAATATCACTATTCAAACCAATTAGGAGGTATGGCCTTTTTAAAGAAGTGTGTCACTGAGGGTGAGCTTTGAGGTTTTAAAACCCAAGCTATGCCCAGTGGGTCCCTCTTCATGCTGCCTGCAGATCCAGATTTAAAATTCTCTGTTCCTTCTCAAGCACCATGTCTGCCTGTATGCTACCTTGCTCCTTGATATGAAGAGAATAGACTAAACTTCTGAAACTGTTAGCAAGCCCCAATTAAAAACCTTACTTTATAAAAGTTGCCCTGATGAGCAACAGTGTCAAAAGGCCAGAAGCCCCCAGAGCTCCTGGGGACTAATCCAAAGTGTACACATGGATTGACCCATGGTGCTGGCCACATGTATGGCAGAAGATGGCCCAGTGGGAGAAAAGGCCCTGGGGCCTAAGGGTGTTCAATGACCCAGTACAGGGGAATGTCTGTGGGGGGTGGGGATTGGAATGGGTGTGGGGGGGAGAACCCTAATAGAGGCAGGGGGGGGGAGGGATGGGATAGGTGGTTTCCAAAGGGGAGACCTGGAAAGGGGAAAACATTTGAAATGTAAATAAAGAAAATATCCAAGAAAAAAAAAAGAGTTGCCCTGGTTAAAGTACCTCTTTACAGCAATAGAACACTGGCCAAGATATGGGGTAGAGCTACACTTATCTGTAGATATAAGCATAGGTGTTTTGAATGCAGTTAGGAATTCTTGTGGTTTAGGAAAGCAGAAAGCAGCAGTAGATTCTCCCCTAGGTTCCATGACTTGAACAGCTATGGTAGTTACCTAGGTTTCCATTAAAACTCCCTCCTACTGAATATGCCAATGCACTATTCTGTGATTATAGCTATCTTTAAATGCCTTGGTTTGTTATGGTTCATAGGTTTTCCAGCTGGGTAGGGTTATTGATGACCTTTGTCCCCTGCCAGCTTGCATAGCTTCGAAGAAATGACAGGAATTCCTAAGGAAGAAGGCTTCCATGTCACTTCCAGGTCAATTCCTCCAAGTGCTGGTGAAATATGTGGTGTCATCAGAAATTGGGTCTTACTGTAAGTGAAGGCTTTATGAAACCACCATAGTAGACCATGCCATCAGTAGAAAGAATGGTTTTGTGGAGATTATACAGCAAAGGCTTGGGCAACAGAATGGTTTCATAGTAATCAAACTCTCCTTCATAGAAATCAAGGCTTAGGGTGATGGGCAAAATGGTGGAAAACAAACAGATTTTATATGACAGTCAGCAAGGTGTGTTTCTTAGTATGATTCACGCTACCAGTATTAACCAGGAACTAGATGTATTTGCTGAGATAGGTGACCATTGGTATAGAATAAAGGAAGTCCCTGTATTTAGGGCCAGTTTACACAATAACCATTTTTTCTGTTTACCTGAGCAGTGTCTGTCTGTTTAGGGCATTATCACCAGCATTATCATTTGAGAGGACAGCACTGGACCTAACATTCCAACCATTTGTTCCTGATAAGGGGTAACAGAGGTCCTGGATAGGTTATTTGTCCTCCGGTGAAATGAGCCAACTCAAACCAGGTTAGATTACATTAAATGCAGGCTTATTGAGAAGCTGGTTTCAGACAAGTTCACTGGCCCCAAGGACAGAGGCCAGGAAAGTCACCATGGGGAGAGAGGGCAGGGGGACAGAGAGAGAAGAGGAGAAATGATAGAGTTAGACCAAATTGTCTTAATTATAGAGCAAATGGCCTCTGGGGAAAAGCAGCCCAGCCCCTGTGATGGAAAGTTCAGGGTTAGGGGCAGGGTGTGCTTAGAAGGGACTAAGGGATGCTGGGAGAACCTGGAGACCAGATCTGCTTTGATATGGAAACTATGCACCTCAGTCCCTTGTCCCTGTCAGAAACCAAACACTCCTGCTTTTCCTTTCTGCTGATTCAGAGAATGAGAAGAGGAGACTAGAATGTTGGTTCCAAGCAGGTGATTTCCTGAGGTAATTCTGTCAGAAGCATTCGGTTTACTGACTTGTAAGGTTATTTCACTAATTCTTTCTTGAAGGAACCTGGGGAGACAATCTGCAATCATGAGAAGGGTAGAAACAAACCAGGGGAGGAGGGTAGGAGCCAGGGACCCAAGGGAATTGAGGAGGATGCTGGAGGCTACAGTTTGGTCACTGCCAGTTGGTCTCTGGAGGCTGCAGTTTGTGAGTTAGCTCAAATAAGTCTTCAGTTCCCCTTTGCACTTGGCCAGACTGGTCACATTGACTTTAACCAATTGAAGGCGTGCCAGTTTTGCAGAACCACCAAGGCCAGAGAAGTGATCTGGTTATAGAGCAATTGTGGGCCTTCATTTGCTTCCGGGATGGTACCTGTCATCTGACTAGAAATCTGCTTGGACAGCTATAGACTATGGAGAAAAGATGAAGTTAAGAAGCTTATGGAGAATATTCACTTAAAACTTTCAGGCTTGTCTCAGTGCCTGGGAGTTTGGGAAAACAAAGAGAATATAGCTAAGTCGAAAGGGAAGCAGGAGGCCATCCTCTGTAAAGTTCTGTATTTTTTTTTTTTTTTAATGTTGACAAAGAGCAAAGTTTTAGATATGCTAACAGGACCACTGTCTGTTATATGCACTAAAATTCTCACTGTAGAGAAAGCAGTGTGTGCAAACAGAACTAGCAAATTGATGCCTTAGAGCCATAGTAAAAGTAAGGCCAGAAAAGTAACCACATCACAGAAGTTTGAACAGACTTTAGCTGGTGCTTGTGACTGGTAGCCAGTGTTTATCACTGTTGCCAAGACTAGATGAATGATTTATGTCCTTTCCATTGATTTAAATAGAGGTTTAACACTGTTAAGTTAAATTTGAACAAAGTCTCTCATTTTTCTTACACCTTAAAATGCTTTCTAAGATCTGGAAGATGCACACACCCCACCCACCCATCCCCAATCTGAAAGCATCTAATCATTTAAACCTTTATTACAACAATTACAATATTGAAAGTACCCATTGAAAAAAACTAAGTACTCTTCAAAGCATAATTGGAACATAAAGGAATAGTACAGGTAATTTTTAAGTCAATAACAATAGCACGCTTTTCTCCAAAACCTGTCCTATTAGCTCTAGGAAAAGTTAAGATCTGAATTTTACACTTGAAACCAATTTAGGCCAATGGATAATTGAGCCTCAGTTTCAAAGTCCTTTTATTTAAGAGTTAAACTTTCCTTTAAGGTTCTCAAGTTTGTGTCCTCAGCAAGCTTCATGTACATCTTTTGCACCTAAAATTATTAAAAAGCTAAAATGTTTTTAAGGTCAAAGCAGACTTCCCATCGTGGGCCAACTGACTAGGCAGCCATCAGAGGATGGCTCGCTGAAACCTGGTTGATATTGAGGGATCCTCAATTGTCTGATGAAGTTAGACCCTATTATTAGGATTTGCAGTAAATTGAAGTTAAACTTGGAGGAGCCAAGAGAATAGAAGAAGGAGTTTGGGGTGTTGGCTGACTGCTCTAGCACCCCTATCAGAAAAAGTGTCATTTTTTCAAAGCTATGTCATTTATTAGTCGGGGCCTTGTAATGGAGACAGACTCTGTAACCTGATCAGAAGAAAACATGGCATGACCCACTGGATAGGAGCTTGTGTATTTGTGAGATGAGCTTCCATCAATGAATCTAGCATAGTCAGGATGTGACAGAGGGGAAATGAAAAGTTCTGAGGTTTGTAGGTAAAGTAGGTAAAGTTTCAAGTGATTCTATTGGGGGCCCTGTGTGCCATCTACTAGCTGACAGGTATCATTCTGGGAATTATACTTAAGGCTTGGGGAAGTGAATCTCAGGAGAAGTAAGATATATTTGGATCTACCTTCAGTCTACCTGTTGCTCTGGGAGGAACAGACCCTTGGGAAATCATGTTTCCCTGCTACAGTTGGGGCTGGGACAAAGCAGCAAACTTGGGGGAAAGGTTAGAAGGGATAGATCTGTGGGATCCACAAGAGATGCAGGGAACTGATGTGAGCAATGAGAGGGCATCAGGGAAAGCTGCCAGAGCAGTTTGCTGCAGATCTGGGGATGAGACTAGGGGACTGGATCTGGGGGGGAGAAGAAATAAAGCAGAAGATATGCTGTGAGCCTATTTTTCTGGCATGTGTTTCTATTTTAAAAATTAAAAAGAATAACTAGGGAAAGGTGCAGAAAGAATATGTTGTGTATTTTATGGAAGCATCACCTATCAGTTAAAAAGCCTATGACCTATTGCATAGGTAAGAAACAGAGGTAGGATATCTGGGAGGAGAATAAATTCTGGAATACAGCTAAAGGTGAGAGTGCTGCTAGAAAGATGTAAGAAGCTAGATGTGGGGAAATGCAGGCTGGTCTCCAGCCAAGCTGAGTTCTGAACCCTGATGGTCATAATTTACCTCATGACATGGTACACGTTCCTTTATGCTCCTGGAACTCTGGCCACACCTAAGTTACCACCTCCCACAGCCCCCACAAGAGAAGCATGGTCAGTAGTCACATAAGCAATGGCCCAAGCTTCTGACCTTCAGGCTAAACTCCTTCCCAGTTACCTAGCAACCATAAAAAGGGGTGCTCAGCCCCACCACACTCTCTTACTCTTACCCTCTTACTCATTCCTTTGTTCTCTCACTTCTCTCTCTTCTCTCTCCTCTTCCCTTTCTCTTTGTCTTCTTCTTTGGTCCTCTCTCCCTCTTTCTCTCTCTTTCTCTCTAGCCTTCTCCCCCTCCTCCTCTCTTTCTCCATACATTTCTATAATAAAGCTCATAAACCATAGAGTCTCTGCTCTGCTCCATCTAGGCCTGCTGCACACCCTGGTCAGTGTTGGGAACTTCTTTCCCTATTCCCTCTGTCCTGCAACCCTGGAGTAATAGCAAGGTAGCTCTAGGGGGTTCCCAGCTGGGGCTGCCCCTTCTCCACCCCCCCCCCACTGCATGGGTCAGAGACAATGCCCACCCAGGGCTGAGTGGAATGCACCTGGCAGTCTCCCCACGCCTGACTGACCAGAGAATAGAGAAACTCTGGTAGGACGTGGGCATATTTTTCCTATCCCCTTTCTCCCCAGGACCTCTGGGGCCCCCCTTTTTATTTTATTCCCAACAGCTAGATACACAGTACCTAAGCACAGTTAACCAGCCATGTGACAGAATGTATGTTAAAATAACTGGATTGTTTCATTTATGATCTGGTCAGAGTAGAGTCTACCTATATGGCCAAGGTATTTGTAAATATATTTTGAATATGAGTCTTATTTCTTTTAAGCCCAGGGATAGGAGGCAGAACCAGGTCTTAACTATACAGAAAGTGGTACTGCAAATTGCAACAAATGACACCTAACCATATTACATGTGAATAGAGAGGCTGGGAAACAACTTAGCATGGGTAGTTTTGAAGTTTGACTAACTACCATAAGACTATACAGAGACGGGAATAAGTTTACATTATTACCAGTGTATTCTACCTGGTAAATTTCTTTCTATAACAAAAGTGGCTTGCCACTTCTGAAACTTGGAATGATAGACTTGTACAAATAAATAATTATCCTGTGATGAAACTACAAGAGTAGTCAGTCTAAAGAAAAATGCAGTGGTAAAGAAAGAAATGCGAGAATGGAAAGATGTAATTCTCTGTAGACAGAGTCAATATGCACTTGTGATGGTCTAGGTTGGTACAACCTAAGCAATAACATGGATCATATCCCAAGTAGCGACATTAATCCCCATGATCGCATACTGATCTACACAGTCTAACAAGCATAACAGGACAAAGTGCTACCATGATGACTGCTGCAAATCATCCTTATTCATCGCTGCTAAACTTAATCAGAAAAACCCACAGCAAATTAGAATAAGCTTATCACCTCTAAACAATTATAAACCACCACTCATGAACTAATTAAAAGCCAAAGAACTTAGTTTGCAGCAAGGGTAAACAGAAAAAGTAGATACTACCTTAAGTGATAAGTGAATATTACCCATGATAAATATTGGTACCATACACACTATGGGATTGGCATATTATGACATTGTTTCCATTTCAAATACACTATGACCTCAATTTAGTTATGAGATAAGATAACACAAAACAAAATTGAAGGCCGTTCTATAAAAGTGACAAGATCATGAATAGACAAGAAAAGACAGATAAACTGTCAAAGTTAGAGGAAGGCCAGTAACATGGCAAATTACTTCATTGTGCAGTTCTTCCTTGGAGCCTGGAACAGAAAAAGGTCATTAATAGAAAATAAAGCAAGTGTCTATGACGGCTAAAATTCTAATATTGCCTGTAATAATTTTTAGTTTTGTTTTTTTCCTCTATCAAGGTAAGAATAAGGGATTAAGATTTTACTAGGTACTATCTAAATTTCCTTATAATTTGTCTGTTAAATCAAATATAAAATTTAATTTAAAGAAAATTGAAATGGCAGAAAAATCTCTCTATTGCTATTGAAATTTGGACAGAAGCCTTAAAACGACACAGCACAAATGTATACAAATGTGGGACCTCCTTTGGCATGTTCTCCATGCTATACTTCACAAACCCTCAAGGTGCTTATTTCTATAATTTTCATTTTTTTGTGTGTTTGTTTTATTTATTTTTTCTTTTTTAAATTTATTAGATATTTTCTTTACTTACATTTTAAGTGTTATCTGCTTTTCTGATTTCCCCTCCACAAACCCCCAACCACCCCACTCCACGCTCACCAACCCACTCACTCCTACTTCCTGTCCACAGCATTCCCCTATACTGAGCATAGATCATTTACAGGACCAAGGCCCTCTCCTCCCACTGATGACCGCCTAGGCTATTCTCTTCTACATATGCAGCTATAGCCATGAGTCCTACAATGTGTTTTCTTTGGCTGGTGGTTTAGTCCCAGGGAGCTCTGGAGACACTGGTAACTTCATATTGTTGTTTCTCCTATGGGGCTGCAAACCTCTTCAGCTCCTTGAGTACTTTCTCTAGTTCCTTCATTGGGGATCTTGTGCTCAGTCCAATAGATGGCTGTGAGCATCCACTTCTATATTTGTCAGGTGCTGGCAGAGCCTCTCAGGAGACAGTTATATCAGGTCCCTGTCAGAGAGCTCTTGTTGGCCTCCACAATGTGTCTGGGTTTGGTGGTTGTATATGGGATGGATCCCCAGGCAAGGCAGTCTCTGGATGGATATTCCTTCAGTCTCTACTCCACACTTTGTCTCTGTAACTCCTTCCATAGGTATTTTACTTTCCCTTCTATGAAGGATAGATGTATCCACACTTCTCAAAACACATAATTTTCATTTTTCTAAGAGAATGGTTTGAAACTGGAATTTATACACACCTCTTTTTAACAGCTTATGAATATAGAGATATTTCATTCCTGTCAATGAAAAATCTAATTAACTATAATCACCACCAGATTTTTATCTGTTTAGCTTTAATTTTCATAGTATTAGAAGCATATTTCTGTGCTGAATAAAGTTTGGCATAGATCAATGTAACTTATGGGATGTCTATCTTATGAAGGTAACATGGAAAGGAAAGATTGGGACTCCAACATTTAGACTTTAATCTCTCCTGTTTATCCTGTAGGTATGAAATAAGGTGAATATTAACAGTAAAAATAATACATAACCAAAAAATTACCTTTATTGTACCAACATTAAAGTGGATGAAGAGAGAAAATTATAACATTATCAGTTGCATCCTTTCATTTGAACTTATTAGCTCCTATAGATTTTTTCTTTTTTTCTTAGATATTTTCTTTATTTACATTTCAAATGCTATCGTGAAAGTTCCCTATACCCTCCCCCCAACCCTGCTCTCCTACCCACCCATTCCAACTTCTTGGCCCTGGCATTCCCCTGTATTGGGGCATATAAAGTTTGCAAAATCTAGGGGCCTCTCTTCCCAATGATGGCTGACTAGGCCTTCTTCTGCTACATATGCAGCTAGAGACATGAGCTCTGGGTGTACTGGTTATTTCATATTGTTGTTCCACCTATAGGGTTGCAGACCCTTTCAGCTGCTTGGGCACTTTCTCTAGCTCCTCCACTGGGGGCCCTGTGTTCCATCCTATAGATGACTGTGAGCATCCACTTCTGTATTTGCCAGGCATTGGCATAGCCTCACAAGAGACAGCTATATCAGGATCCTTTCAGCAAAATCTTGTTGGCATATGCAATAGTGTTTGGTGGCTGATGATGGGATGGATCCCTGGGTGGGGTAGTCTCTGAATAGTCCATCCTTTTGTCTTTGCTCCAAACTTTGTCTCTGTAACTCCTTTCATGGGTATTTTGTTCCCTATTCTAAGGAGGAATGAAGTATCTATATGTTTGCCTTCCTTCTTCTTGGTTTTCTTGTGTTTCACAAATTGTATTTTGGGTATTCTAAGTTTCTGGGCTAATATCCACTTATCAGTGAGTGCATATCTAGTGATTTCTTTTGTGATTGGGTTACCTCACTAAGGATAATATCCTTCAGATTTATTCATTTGCCCAAGAATTTCGTAAATTCTTTTTTTTTTTTAGTGGCTGAGTAGTACTCCATCGTGTAAATGTACCACATTTTCTGTATCCATTCCTCTATTGAGGGACATCTGGGTTCTTGCCAGCTTCTGGCTATTAAAATAGGGCAGCTATGAACATAGTGGAGCATGTGTCCTTATCACCAGTTGGAACATCTTCTGGGTTTATGCCTAGGAGAGGTATTGCTGGATCTGCCAGTCCATTCTGGTGGTTCCTTAGAAAATTGGACATAGTACTACTGGAAGATTCTTATTTTAGAAATTCGCCAATTATTTAATTTTAAATGACAATTGTGTGATTTTAAAAATTTACCTAAATTAAAACACAGTATTTTTTCGCTTTAACATCTCTCTGGATCATATAAAATGTCTGCATGTTTACAAGCCAATATCTGAGAAAACGTGACTCTACTTAACAGGCATAAAATCAGCCATTCTCATCCATCAGTTTGCTTACATAGGAGATTCCAAGATCAGGTCAAGGAATTTTGTGTCATGTTGATAGTTTAAGCTGCAGAATCTAAGGCAAGGATCCACAAGATAAGGTACCTTTAGAGTTTGTTAATTCCTCTACTCTGAATATCTGAAAGCCACCCTCTGGTTTTCCAAATGCTTCCTCTGTCCTAGAATTTCAAGATTTGAAAGTATCAAAGTAAAGAAGTCTATCTTCAGCTTCACTTTTTCAAAGTGAAATCTTCTTAGAATTCTTTTCCTATTATGTTGGCATCCTTTAATGCTCTACTGGCCAGAATTATGTCATTTTTCCAGTGGTAAACCAACATAGTAATGTAGGATTGACACCTACATGGAGAATAGAATTACATTTCTGGAAGATGGATACTTAGATGCAGCTAATTATACTGACAATGAAGACTGGCTTACTGAATGTTGAATGGGCACTGTTGTGTATCTGCTAAAATAAATGGGAGTTTGCAATGTGCCTGAGGAAAGGGATTTCATGAGTAATATAGGAAAGATTATACCTAAAGTGAGAAATGGGAGATGGGGAGTGTCATCCTGGTTGAGTGCCTAGAAAAGGTGACAAGAAGTTCAAGGAACTCAAAGGATAGAGAAGGGGTATATAGAAAGACAGGATCATGAAGGGCTCCTGTACTCCTATGCTGTATCAGGGAGTCTGTGTACCACATAGTTATGGGTTGAAAACAGCTGTCAGATTTCAAACACAGGGAACATCTTGAGACTTGCTCTACAGAAAACTGAATTGCACAGGAAGGAGAGACTGCTGCTACTCCTGAAATTTTATGCTCTTCATTATCTGATCTTATTGAGCACTTAGCATTCATGTTCTGATAGGCACCAGTTTTCACAGGTGATAGAAAGGCGATCTTATCTTTGAAACTACATTACATATTCTATATAGTGTAGAAATGAGTGGCTGTGTACTCAGTTGTGTACACCTCTCAGTAGAACTGAGACATCTAGGGAGGGCACATGTTGTTGCCCATTTTTAACTCTTCCTTCATCTACAGAGATACAGGAACAACAGCTCTGGATGACAATGAAGTGTGTTGGGAAGTGCTGAGATCTGGACTCAGTTCAGTGTTTATGCTTCAGTCTTCTTATTGAGAAAGCAGTTGACAGTCACAGCTCTCTTCAGTCCTTTATGAATTAAGCATGCTTCAGATGACGTATGTATGTATAAAGCTATGAACAAAATAAATCTAGGATGAGGATCTTTGGATTTTTCTCTTGTAAGTGGAACATAACATCCGTAAGAATAAGAAACAGTCTGCCTGGTCCATGGTTGCACCCAAGACAGAGAGTAGATTATGACTCTCAGTATCACTCATTAAATCATTTGAATAAATGGATGAAGGAAGGGCTACAAAATAGGTGTAGCATGATATTTAGTGATAATGGCAAATACAGTAAACCTTGCTCAAACAGACAGTGGTCTAGTCCTTTAATATGGTAATTTTAAATAAAATACAAATTTTAAGTTCATTTTATTTTCATTTATATGGGAGTAAGGCATCAGTTATCTGCACTATTCCTTAACTGCTATTGAATATTTACTAGCCATTTTCTCTTATTACTCTAACATTTCCATCACTCCCTTCCCTTCTCCCTCAAACTCAAGCCTGACTGTTTGGGTGTTCTCTGCCTTCCTGCCCACAGGTTGAGGGTGTAATGCTGAGCCTCACAATTCTGAGCTGTAGTTCTCATTCATTCTGTGCTTCAGTCATCTAGTGAGCTTTGAAGACAGAATTCTCAAGACTCCACTGCCACCAGGGTATTTAGGGTAGAGTTCTAGTAGTAATGTTTTACCTAGAAAAATCATGCTTCCCAAAAATTTTGCTTTGGTATGACATGAAATAAGTGCTTATAGCATCTCTCTGTGTAAAGTAATAACAGAGGCACAGGAACCGTACTTTGTCTGTTTAAGTATAATAAAAATTAAGAAAAAACAAAACAGGCATACCAAACTAATAATTTCTCAAACACTATCTATTATTGCAATGATTTCTAGTCCATAAATACAGCCTTATGGGCATATTAGAAAATCTAACATACCTCCTTAGTTAAAATTCACTCTGAGGCACCGCCATATGGAATTAACCACCAGGGCTTTACTTGGCTATTACTTTTCTTTCTTTTGGATTATTATTTTAATTATATAAATTTACAGGTTTATAATACCTTAATTTTATAATGTTTGTAATGTTCAAACACAAGAATCAGCATTTCAACCTCCTTATGTTTCTCTGTGGTTGGATCTCTGAGTTTCTTTTATGTCAAGAAACATGGAACAGATGATTTGAACTGTCTATAGTCACGGTTTTACAGAACACTGCACGTTATTGCTTCTGTGTGTGCTTAAGTGCCTGTTGCACTATCCCTGCCCTTCTTCCATATAATTTCTAGACTTTAATAACCATTCTTATGCAACCCATGTGATACCTACAGTCATGATTATTGCTATTTTATTTATAATGTGTAAAATATTGACCAACCTGGTAGTCTATCAGTGATGAAATTAATATAGAAAGTGTAATATTGCGCTTGAATATGACAGAGCTATAAAAATAAAATTCCTGTTACTTGCAGCACAGAGCATGGAATTGAAGACATCAATGTTAAGTGAGACACAGAAAGACAAGGAATGCTTCTTTTCAACCAGTCATTGCTGTTACTTATCTTTTCTGGAAATGAAATCCTATATGGAGTATTGTTTTTGTTTTTGGATAAGACGTTCCTTTAAGAAGAAACTAATTTAGGTTAGCTTATATAACTGAGTAATCTTATGAAATGCAGGAAAAACATAGGGATATTTCAAAATTTAGTTTTGGAGCCATAGGAATGATTAGCTTAAAACAAGTACCCAGAAATTGTATGATTTTTGTGTTTGCATTCAAGATCTTTTTGATGTAAAGTTCGTTACCTTGAAAAGTGATTTATGTCTACACATGAAGTCTTTCACCTGTAAAATATAGTTGATATTAGAACTCTCTCACAGGAATGTGTGGGGTTCACCCAGGTGATACCTGTGGCTTACTTAACACTGCGACAGAATGGCGTGAGCACCAGTAACCATTAGCACTTGGTGTTTGTGATCAACAACAAAAGTTATGTCACTTAGGAGAGTGCTTCTATGTAGAGATATTGTTTTAGAAATAACAGGCTAATGTGAACATATGGTACTCCTTGAAGATAGCCTAATAGTATGTGAAGCTTCTCATGACACTGCATCTATGATGGAGAAGTTTGGCTTTGCTGACACTCCTCTTCATTATATTAGCTATTAAACTCTACCAGTGTTAGTAAATAATGATGTCCTGGCTCTTTTCCCTTCAGAAACCAAGTGAACTTTGATGATTTCAGGCAATCTACAGGGATTTGCACATTGAACATGCTCCCCAGATAACTTGGATTTGTTTCAAAATATTCAATACTAAATACTGCATAGATCTAAAAGAAGATATATTCTCTCTGGTTTTACAGTCTTAAAAGTTAATGCCTGATATGTAAGATAAGTTGAAAAATTACTGCGTTTTTTTTTTTGTGTGTGTGTTAAAGGTTGCTGGGAGTATGCATATCACTTCAATATTTTAATCTGGAAATTTAAAGATACTGGATATATGTTTAGAAATGTTATCAATGTCGAAATAGAAAGGAGTTATCAAAGATACACAGGTGATGTGATTGCATTTTTAAAAAATGTATAATGACCAAATAACTAGCATTTCTTGTTAAACAGAAGTTAGATGTTGGTTAATAAGAGATTGGACAAAATGTCACTTTTTGCTTTAATTAGCCTGGCATAGCTTGGATTTATCATTTCTAAGACATTGATACTGACCTAGTTTGTTTTCCTTTGCTGTGATAAATACATTATAATTTAAAGAAAATTGAGGGAGGAAAGTCTCTATTTCACCTTATAGATGGCAAACATCATCAAAGGTTTACTATGCAGAAGTTCAAGGCTGGAACCTAGTTGTAGGAACTGAAGTAGAGACAAGAGAAGAATGTTTCTCCCTGGCCTGTTTTTCATGGTTTCCTCAGTATGCTTTGTTATAAAGTCCAGGACCACCTGTTTACTATGGTTTTGACCTCTCACATCAATTATTAATCAAGAATACACCCACAGTCATGCCCACAGGCCAGTCTGACATAAACAATTCCTTAGTTGCCAGTCTGTTCCCTGATATGTCTGGATTTGTGTTAAGTTGACAAAAACAAAACAGAACAGAAGGAACAAAGTCAAATCTGAACTGTGATTTGTTTTTATAGTATCAACAGCAATATGTTCATTAATTTCTATGTATGTGGATGATTATACTCAATATACTCAATATTGTACAGTTGAAATTATTTATCATCTCATTCTTAACAGTAAAGTTTTCCTATTCCAGATCTACCAAATCTCACAAGAAAATGATTACAATGCAAAGCCACAAATCTGGTAATTAGTTTGTGTGTGTGTGTGTGTGTATGTGTGTGTGTGTGTGTACATGTGTACTTACACTATATTCACTTGATAAATACCTACAGTTCTACTTGTCCATTTAATAAATTGAAATTAAAATTTAAATTATGTTGCTTTTCTTGGAATCTTTTTTCTTGGCCAGCAACATGTATATGGACATGTCCTTTATCTTTTTGAAATCTTAAACTGCACTTCTTTTGTATTTCAACTAATTGTAAATTATTCCTAATGGAGAGCTATAGTAGCTATAGTAGCATATGAAGATCTATGCTTCATCTTCAGCTTGGACCTGGTCTATCTTACCTCTAATAATTTCATGGAAACTCCATACAAATCCTTCAGTGCCAACTTCCCAAGATTTTTCCACAAAGAAAAATAACATTGCTGATTGAGGCTCAATCTGTATTTGGCTGTGCTAAAGTAATACTTATATCCCTTTTCTAACTGATACACCTGTATAATGTCCATCCTATAACTGCTTCTGCTGGGTCAACACAAAGAGGAACATGCTTATGTTCTGAAGTTTGTATATTCTTCATCACATGGGGATTTTATCAGATCTTGAATAATCACATGTCAGACACTTGGTGCAAAGTTTTCTGAATTGTAAAGAGGTTAAGCCATATGGCCTCCATGATTCTAAGTTGGGCATTCCTGGACCACGTTTTTCTTTATTAATGGAAAGTGTTAAATGAGTTCTTAGTTCAAGCACTTAAAATGATTAAAAGTAACCAGCCATAAAGCCAAGCTGCCAAAATGGAAAGCGCAGAGGGAGTGAAATATCAGCACAATTTTAACTTTCTATTTGCAGCAAAGCAGCTATTTGGATGGTACATTAGGCTCTCATTGAGGACGGCACTGACAGTCCATCAGATGACAAGGACTCAAGGCCAAGATGTCAGAGTTACCCACTTCATAGAAATGCTGGAATAAGAAGGCAGTATTGTGTTCCATAGAAATTATCCATCCCTGCACAGAATGAATCTTATTTTATGTTGCTTTTATAGGACTGTAGTTGCTAAGCCCAGCATGAATAGAGGCAATTTGTAAACATATTTCTATATTTTCTAGTAAAGAAACATAAATATGTATTCACGTATAATAGGGACTTTGTGACTATGCAGCTAGCATGCCTATTCTTTTGTTGTTGTTGATTATGATGCCCCTTCATTTTAATACTGCAGCCACTCATTTTAAAGATAACTTCCCAGTGACCTCCCACTACAATGAAGAGTTCTGGCTTTTTCTAGTACTAGGGTTTTATGAAATCTTAATATCTTCCAGAGCATTTGTCTGATGCTCTTTTCACAGAATCTAAGCCTATTCCATATAGCAACTAAGCTTATTTTAGTGTGTTTGACCCTTGTCCTATATTAGAGTCTGTCAGTCAAGATTTTAAAATAATAATAATAAAACCACCAGAAAAAGGAGTCCTTTTCCCATCTACACATTATGCCCTCCATGCAGTGGTTTCTAAGCTTTGAATAGCCTGAAGGAGAATTACCTTCCTGAAAGTAGCCTTATACAACATTACTAAATGCATCAGCTATATATAAGCAAACTTAATGTCTTAGTTCTGGAAAATTATCTCTTTCTATGTTTGAGAACATTCTCATCTAGTAAGTTTGCCACCTCTTACCAAAAAATAGAGACTGTCTCATGAAGCTTGGGGCAATTGACTTAAAACTTTTTCTTGATGTGTCATAATCTGGAGGTGGTTATCATTGTTTCAGAATAGCAACTACTAAGTACAAAACTTGATGTTAAAAATGTGAGACTCTACAAGGGAAGATGGAAAATAAGGTATTGATCTATTGACTGCATCTCCTGTTAAGATATGTGATAGTGATTTTTAGATATCAATTGACAAAATCTGGAATTAACTAAAACTTCCAATCAAGCACACCCAAAGAATGGATTTATGCTTTATGTGGAGGAAGACCTACTTCTATTGCCACCTTTGAAGTAGGAAGACAGACATTTAATCCAGATCTAATCTGAACCCTGACTTCTTCCGGAAGCCTACGTAAAGAAGTAGAAGAAGGGAGCTTTTGCTCTTGTTTGCCTGCTCATTTTTGCTTTGCTAGCATGTCCATTCCTTCACTGGTATTAGAGCTTACTTCCTCAGGATTCCTTCACACACACACACACACACACACACACACACACACACACACAC